>NC_135535.1:2106983-2193645 GCF_045843805.1 Urocitellus parryii | reverse complement strand
GCTGGGAAGGAGAGGGAGCCCTCAACCCACCCCTCAGACAGCTCTTGGCTCAGGGATCGGCTGCTTTCTGCGCGTGGGAACCGCCTGGCAGGTGGATGGCTGTGGGCAGGTGAAGGACGCATGAGCGACAGGTGTCTTTCCTGCAGACACAGGAGGATCCTGGTTCCTTCAGTAGCCGGCTCAGCTCTGGGTGGGAAGAGGTCCTCTCGGACGGCAAAGTGACATCTGTCCCTCTGTTCAGGGGCCCAGACGAGGACAGACTCTTCTATATTATTGCACAACTTCAGGGCACCCCAGGCCACGGGGCCCAGTGGAGTTAGAGAGCAGAGGCAGCTTGTCCCCGTAGGTGGCCTGGGGTGCCCAGTGCACAGTCCTGCAGCCACGCCTTCACCTGCCACCAGCCCAGGAGCCAAATTAGCAACTCGATGTGAAGCTAATGAGGGAATGGGGAGGGAAACCAGCCCTCTGCTGCGCCCACGTGGGTCTGAGGGACAAGAGCAGGTGGCAGGGGGTGGCACTCTGGATTCCAGCCTGTCTGGGGACACTCGATGGCCATCTGACAGCAGGCCATGAGTGCTTTTCTAGCACATTAAGGACTTTGATTTCTCTCGGTGCCCTCTTCCTGGGTGTGATGTGGGGACTCCAAAGACCCCGTGACCTCTCTCCAGCAGCGTCCTTGTCCCCCTCAGGGGTGCTCAGTGGGTCCCCACAGCCCATGGGGCTCCCAGTGTTGCTGACTGGTAAGTCACCTGCCTCCTTGGCCAGGCTGCAGCCTTGGGTGAGGGTCAGCTCATCCCCCCAGTCTCCTTCACCATGTTTAACTCTGCAAACTTCTACAAGGCCCCGTTTTCAGGGTCACAGTTTCTGCCACGTTGGTCCCTGTCCTTTGTAGTTTGAATTGTCCTGGGTGGGAAAGGACAAATCGCACCTAGTGTACAGATGTCTGTCTCTTGGCTCAGATGGCAATCAGCCCTTGGCCGGGGATTCTGTCTGGCCTGACCACTTTCATGGAAAGAGGGATCCCAGAAAAGGAAAAGCAAGTGTCATAAGGGGGAGAAGGATCTATCCAAACCATCTGTTGAAAGACACAGGCGTCGAGCTCACAGGAGGAAGGAAAGGGGACAAATTCTTTTTAAGGTAACTATTCAAATGTTAAAAAAATACATTTTTTTTTCCTAAATGCACTTGAAAACCTAATTGTAGACAGTGGCGATCATGCATGTAAAATGTCTCTCTCAGCGGAATAGTTTAGTAATAACTGTGGCGTGGAGACGTGTGGTGGATGGATTGTTATAAGCATCCGGAGACCCAGTGCTGGGCAGGGCGTGTGAATGGGGCGGACGGCCTGGGGACCTTCCAGGAGAGCCTGGAGCACCAGCCAGCTCTGCAGAGTGAACAGGTCCAAGAATAGCCCTGTGGACCCTGTGGACCCTGTGGACCTGGCTGCTCTTCTCATCGTGGTAGAATGCTCCTGGTTTTCGTGTGGCCATTCCGACTGTCGGAGCGTTCAGCCCAGTGCCGCTGAGCCGCCCGACCCCTGCAGCAGCTCCACCATTGGCTTCCAGAGCCTCTCATCTTGCAAAACTAAAACTCGCGCCTGCTGAACAGCTCCTCTCTGCCCCTCCCCACGCCCCAGCAGCCTGCTCTGTTCCCCGTTGCTATGGATTCCACGACGCTGGGAAACTCTGATAAGTGGATGACAGTGTTTATCTCTTCATGTCGGGCTCTTTCACTCAGCAGAAGGACCTCAGGGTGTGTGCGTGTGGGTGCAGATGTCACGATCTCCTTCCTTCTTAAGGCTGAACATAACCCCCCGTGTGGATGGGACACCTGGTGATCGCATGTCCATTTGTGGGTGGACCCATGGGTCACTTTGGGGCTATGGTCAACGATGTGGAACCTGGGTGCCCGGTTTCCATTTGTAGCCCCAGAGCAGAGTTGCTGGACCACGTGGTTCCTCCGTGGACCTCTGTGTAGCTTTCTGAGGGTCCCCACGCTGTTTTCCACGTGCACCTTCCCAAAGGCGAAGCACGAATCCTGGTTTCTGACTGAGGAAGCAAAGCCCTGCTGCAAAGCAGTGTCCAGGAGAGACGGCAGGAGGGACTGTGCCTGGGACTCCTGCAGAGCCACCTGGAACACCACGGGGGGACAGCCATAGGGCTGGGGCTGGACATGCCGCTGAGCCTGTGCTCCCCAAGCCCACAACCAGACGCTTGCTCTGACCCCACCCGCTCCTGGCCTCTGCACGCCATCTCAGGGTACCCCCTCCGCCTGCACCCTGAAGAGCACCTTGTCCTTCCTCAGTCCAGCCCTGGGCGCCCCTTTGTCTGCCCACTTCCTGCCCACAGCAAGGCTGGAGAAGGAGCAGTGTTGGCCGCCCCACCTCTTTCCTGTACCTGGAGACCTGGCACGTGGGCACCACTAATCACCTCCGCTCAGCTGAGCAGAGTGGACACAGAAACGCAATCACCACCCGGCCGGCCGTCTGGCTGGCCTGGCCTGGCCATTTGGAGCTGCTGGCATGAGGCTGGGCATGGAAGCCTGTGAATGTGTCTCCAAATGGTCTGTTGACTCAGAGCAGGCACGGTGCCACCAGGCTGTTGGGACTTGTTCCCTTTTCCCGTGTCTCCGTCCCCTGTGCCCATGGCGGGAGGCACGCCGTGTCTGCAGGGTCGTAGTTCATTGGCTAATTGACAGGAGCAGCCGGGCTGGGGAAATGGCCTCTGGAAGGGAGAGTCAGGTCCAGCCTCTGTCAACACCACCTCCTGCTCTTGTACCCAAGCCCCTCGGAGCCCGTTTCTCTGGCAGATTCCATATTGTCTGTGCTCTGGGTCCACCTGGCCAAACAGCTTCCCCCATTACACACTGGAACAAATGGTGGACATGTGCCTCTTGGAAGGGGAAGTGGAGCAGGTGGCCTGGGCAGCAGGGGTGGGCAGCTGGGGGCTGTGGGATGGCCCTGGTGGGGCCGGCAGGCCTGCTCCTCTTCCACAGGGCAGCAGGGGCCTGGCATGGGGACCCCTATAGCCACGTGGGCAGACAGGCCTGCTGAGGGCAGGGCCAGGAGGGCCAGGGCCAGGGCCGGGCCTGCGTCTCTAGGAGCCTGGATCCAACTTTAATCAGAGATTATTGATGGTTCTCGGTGGGCTTCTGCCAGTAGACACCAGGCAAGACCAGGAGGACCTGTGCCAGCCCAGCTGCAGTGACCGGTGGTAGGGAGGTAAGATGGATCTCAGGGCTGCAGCTCCAGCCCATGGCCTGCCTGAGAGGCATCTGGGTCAGCTAACCCATGAGGCCTTTGTGTGGTCTTACAATGACTCAGCGACCCCTTGCCCAGGCCACTCAGACTGGGCTTGAGAATGCACACAGGCCCTCTTCACGGCATGGCCGGTGCTCTTGAGATGAGAGGGCAGTGAGGAGGCTGGCCTCTGGGAGGCAAGCCAGGAACTTCGGAGCAGGCCTAGGGGTGCAGGCAGCTCTGGTGGGCACGGGGACACAGTCAGGGGCTCAGGGTTGGGCCACAGCTGGTGGTATAGACTCCCTGGGGTGGTGAGGGTCACAGCCTGTGGAAACTCACAGGTGGCAAATGAGGGTGCGGGAGCCGCTGCCCCCTGTGTGCCCACAGCCCCCCCTCAGAACCCTGAACTCAAGGAACAGGCAGGAGCCACAGTCCAGAGGCCTGGCATGCACAGGACCCCACAGTGGCCCTGGCCCACTCAGGGCGTCCAGGTGGGCTAGAGCAGCCACAGGGAGGGCGAGTGCTCAGAGGACAGGGGTGGATCCCCAGGGAGACAAGTGGCTGAGAGTTGGAGTCTACAGGTCAGACTCCAGGTGGGACCTGCAGAGGGCGGGGCAAGCAGACCTAGTCTGATCCAGCCCTGGAGATGAGGCAGACCTGCTCTGGGGCGGTGGGGAAGGGGCCGCCTGAGTCTGCCTCCCTGGGGCACTGCTCCTGGAGAGCACGGGCCCTGCGTGTCCTCTCCTTCCAGCTGAGCGAGGACACTTCTGTCTCGGGCTTAAGGGTGCTCACATGGGGACTGCGAAGCGCGGCGCCCTCTGAACGTTCAATATCATTCTTGAGTCAGCTTCAAGCCCTCACTTGAAGGGCAAGGATCGGAAAATTGACTTTCTCTCCCGTGACGTAACGGAGCCTCGGCCCCCGGATCCTGCCCTTCTTGTCCTTGCTCAAGGCGCTGCCTCCCACAACTGGGGTCTGCTGGAGCCCCAGCCTGTCCCCGGGGGGAGGATGCAGATGAGCAGGGTCAAGGGACCAGGAAGGGAAGTGGAGCCACACAGAAGGCAGCAGACGCCTTCACACCTTGGCTTCTCCACGGGGTGACCCCAGGGCCTCTGGCTTCCCCAAAACATGAGGGGTCTCGGGGTGTCACAGAGGCCCCAGGCCCTCAGGGACTGGAGGGTCACCTGAGCCACCCCTGTCCAGGCAGGGGCCCCTCCTGAGCACGCCACCTGAGCTTGCCAAGACGGGGCTCAGACCCTCCAGTCCCCCCCGCTGCAGGCTGACCAGGCTCCTGTGCTCCCTCTCATGCCGCGGAGGGGGCCCAGGCCCGGCTGGACACTGCTTCTCCACGTGTCGCTCACTCCAGACTCAGTGGCCCCAGCCTCCTTGGCCTTTCCTCCCAGGACACAGCTTAGGTCACCTCCTCCTTCTCTTTAAAAATTGTGACAAAGGGCTGGGATGTGGCGCAAGGGTGCCTAGCATGTGTGAGGCCCTGGGTTCCCTCCCCAGTGACATGAAAAGACAGCAAGAAGAAAAGGGAGGGAGAGAGGGAGGGAGGGAGGGAGAGAAAGAGAGGGAGGGAGAGAAAGAGAGGGAGGGAGAGAGGAAGGAGGGAAGGAGAGAGGGAGGGAGAGAGGAAGGAGGGAGGGAGAGAGGGAGGGAGAGAGGGCAAGAGAGGGAGAGAGAGGGAGAGAGAGGGAGAGAGGGAGGGAGGGAGAGAGAGAGAGGGAGAGAGGGAGAGAGGGAGGGAGGGAGAGAGGAAGAGAGGGAGGGAAGGAGGGAGGGAGAGAAAGAGAGGGGGGGAGAGAGGGAGGGAGAGAGGGCAAGAGAGGGAGAGAGAGGGAGAGAGAGAGGGGAGAGAGGGAGGGAGGGAGAGAGGAAGAGAGGGAGGGAAGGAGGGAGGGAGAGAAAGAGAGGGGGGGGAGAGAGGAAGGAGGGAAGGAGAGAGGAGGGAGAGAGGAAGGAGGGAGGGAGAGAGGGAGGGAGAGAGGGAGAGAGGGAAGGAGAGAGGGAGGGAGAGAGGAAGAGAGGGAGGGAGACAGGAAGGAGGGAGGGAGAGAGGGAGGGAGAGAGGGAGAGAGGGAAGGAGAGAGGGAGGGAGAGAGGAAGAGAGAGGAAGAGAGGGAGGGAGACAGGGAGGGAGAGAGGGAGAGAGAGGGAGGGAGGGAGGGAGGGAGAAAGGGAGAGAGGGAAGGAGAGAGGGAGGGAGAGAGGGAGGGAGAGAGGGAGGGAGAGAGGAAGAGAGAGGGAGAGAGGGAGGGAGACAGGGAGGGAGAGAGGGAGAGAGAGGGAGGGAGGGAGGGAGGGAGGGAGAAAGGGAGAGAGGGAAGGAGAGAGGGAGGGAGAGAGGGAGGGAGAGAGGAAAAGAGAGGGAGGGAGGGAGAGAGGGAGGGAGGAGAGAGGGAGGGAAAGAGGGAGAGAGGGAGGGAGGGAAGAAGAGATGGAGGGAGAGAGGGAAGGAGGGAGGGAGAGAGGAAGGAAGGGAGGGAGGGAGAGAGAGAGGGAAAGAGGGAGAGAGGGAAGGAGAGAGAAGAGAGGGAGGAGGCTTAGGAGGAAACACCGTGAAAAATACAAAGATGAAATTTAACATTCAGCTGGTTTCTGGTGCAGCTCCGAGGAGGCACACGTCTGCTCCTCCCCAGGGGAACTGTCCCCGCCTTCCCAGGAGGACTCGCCCCTCCCTCCAGCCCTGGTGAGCCCAGGACCTCCCTATGGATCTGGCTCCCCTGGAGGCGCTTGGTGAGCTGGACCCACACACAGGGCCATGGTCCTTTCCACAGGCTCATTTCTCTCAGTGTAATGTCCCTGAGGGTCCCTGAGGGTCCCTGAGCGTCACCGGCACTGCAGCGCTGTCAGGACTCACTTCCTTCATCAGGCTGAGCATGTTCCTCGTCTTCGGACCTCGCCTTCCGCCGCTGGCGTTGTCCTGGGTGCTGAGCTGGGGACAAGTACCTCCTGGGGACCCTGCCTTCAGTCCTTGGGGACAAGCCCAAAGCAGGGCTGCTGATCGTGTGGGTCACTTGGCCATGCGGGAAGACCTCTCTGACCCCCGGTGGGGCCCAGGCCAGGGCGGACGCCTCCCCGGGCCTGTGCTCTGCTCACCTGCTGTCGCTCTGCACTGTGAGCACCCCACCTCCTCTCAACCCCCAGGAGCCTGTGTCCAACAGGGACTCAGAAAAATGTGAACCAAGCCAAGGCAAGCCACAGACCTGTGCTGCTGCCCACGTCCTCCTCTGCCCTGGACAAGCCCCTGCAGAGCACCCCCTGGAGCCATGCCAGACATTGACCCTCTCTAGCAGCCAAGTCCCCCCAAATGGCCCTCAGCTCCCAGTCAACAAGCGGGTCTCACTGCATGACCGTGAGGTGCCAGAATCAGAGGCTGTGCCCCTGGGGCCAGTGCCCAGGCTGAGTCAAGCAGATCTTTTTCCCAACCCTGCCTTCCACTCACAGAAATGACACCAAGTCCAGCAACAGCCAGCCACTGAGATTCGGGGACATGCTGGCCCCTCTCACCCTTGGATTGAAGCAGGGCTCATCGGAGTTGTGAGCACTGACCAGAGAGCAGCCGAGGCCCTGCCTGGCCTGACCCCTCACCCTGTCTCCCGCCCCCCACCCTGACCCCGTTCCTGTTCCCTGACTAACCTACCCTGGCCACACCCATGACCCTGGGTCTTGGGCAGCGGTGGGAGGAGCAGGCAGCCCCAGGAAAGCCCCAGAGGCAGTCTCGGCCCCACGCCATGTGGTCTCTGCTTCCTGGGCCCTGGACGCCCCAGGACCAGCCACAGCTACGGGAGCCACTTCTCCCTGGGCAAGGCCAGGACCCATTCTCTGCCAAGGACTTGTAATGGGCTTGAGGTGGACACGGGCAGTCCTTCCACTTTGCTTTTTGGTGTCCAGACACCTTCCAGGGTGCTGGCCGCCCAGGTTCCAGGGAGAGCCGGGGAGGGGCAGGATGAGGCATTCAAGGCCAGAGGCCCTGCCTTCTGCCTGGCTACTCGCCCCCAAGGCCAACCACAACCCCGGACCCCAGCCGGGAGTGCTCCCTGAGCACCACCCTGGGGGTGGGGAGAGGGTCCATGTGCAGATGTCCAGTTTGAGCTGAGGGACAAGTCCTGCAGGAGAGAGAAGCAAGGGCCGCATCGCAGCACGAGTGGCCCACGCCCTGGACTTCGCACTGCTGGCTGACCTGGGAAGTCTGTCTCCACCTCTGCTTGTGTCTCCATCCCAGTGGTCAGCAAAGCCCTTTCCCCCACACACCTGCCCCTGAAAGCCCCACTCGGACGTCATCCTCATCCACACTCTGGGCAGAACTGGGCAGGCCACCAGAGGCCACAGGGGCAGAAGGTCAGGACAGGCCACCTCAGAAGTGGGTCCCTGTGCCTTGAATCTGGTCCCTTGTGAGCACAGCAGAAGGGAGGAGCCTTTACAGACTCCAGGGACCTTCCAGTCCCCTGGACAGGGAACTTGTGGTCCCCAAACCCAGAGTGCAGACAGAGCCGGGAAGTGCCTGGTGGGACTGTCAGCATCAGGCCAGTGGGCCCCGCCCGCCCGAGGGCCCGGGAAGGAGCAGGGCACAATCAGGGACGACAGAGCCACACAGGCTCCCTGGCTTCTAGGAGTCCCAAGCCTGGCGCAGGCTCTGCATGTGCTGTCACCAGAACACGACGCTAAGGGGAGCCTGGGTCCTGGGGCCCTCCTCTGCCCCCTCCCCGGGCTCAGCCTGCAGACAATGGGCAGCTGGCCCACTCCACATGGAGCATCACTCCTCACCATGGCTTCCCACAGCCGGGCCACTCCAGGCCAGGCAGGGTGAGCACTCGGCTGCAAGTCTGGGAGAGATTGCAAAGTGGTGCTTTGCTCCTGTCCTGGACCCCACACAACCAGCTCAACATAAATGCAGAAAGCGATTTTCATAAATTCTTTATGCTATTTACTTAGAGCCTGTGTTTATTAAACTGGTTGGCTTCCAAAACCTCCTTGTAGATTTCTCTTTTTAAAAAGTAAGTTTTATTTCTCCAACCCACTATGAATTAAAAATGGGTCTTTGATGCACTCAGCAGATTTCACCCCATCCCTGAGACTTACATAAGGAGTAGAAATAGATGATTTTCATCGGCAGGTCCACACACACACACACACACACACACACACACACACTCTCATCTTTGCGATGGTAGGAGCTGGACACCGTCTCAGGTGGGCCTGGGTCCTGTCTTTCTTTGCTCGGGTAGTTAGAGCTTCTTTGAGCTTCTTGCATGCTGGGGTGACATCTTGAAGGAACCCTTCTTACATGAAAATGGCTCTCCGATTCTCCAGGCCCACTCATGCCCAAGGTCCTGCATTTCTAAAGAGCAGCTGGGTGTGGAATAAAAGACCCATTCTGAAGATTCCCGGCAGAGCCATGGCTTGCCCTGGACGTGGAGCCAGAGGGCAGTGGAGACAGCTCAGAGCTGGCTTTCCTGGGACCAGGTCCCTGGGCTGGGGTTGCAGGTCCCCTGGACCAGGAGACCAGGTACACTCTGCTGGGCGAGTCCCAGGAGCAGATTCCCCACACCTGGGTCCCCACACTCATGAGCAAAGAGCCCAGGACATGGCAGGACACTGTTTCCTCGCACTTCCACTGGGGAAAAGTTGTTTCAAGTCTTCATTTGGAGCTTCCAAGAATTCTACTTCTCAGGTGACTTACAATCATCAGGCCAGTGAAAGACACAGATATGACGTCCTTTCTTCAAAAAAGCAGGAAAAACATGTTTGTAACAATCCCGAAACAAAGCTCTTTCCTTTGAAATTACTTTTTTCTTCTAAAATGTAATAGGGATGATATCGACATAGGAGTAACAACAGGAATTTAAAAACGGAAAAACGATATCTTTGGAGTCCTACTTTCCTGTATGATAATAATGATGTTTTATTAATATGATGTTTTGATTCATCATAAAATGTCTCTGACCATAACTATAATTATTAGGTCATCAGAATCTACACTCCAACAACTTCATTTTTCATTGACATAATTGAGAGCGATATCAATCGTGCTTGGCAAACGCAGGTTTGCAAGTAACTTTTTGCTGACTTTCACTTTTGTGAAGGACCTTTGCCTATTGAACGGTTCTGGAAGCTGTGTAGTCTTTATCGGCTGTGACAACTTGGGATACATCTCTGATAAATTATTCTGAAACATCCATTTGAACACTCTACATGCAAGGATCCTCATGGAACAATTTTTCTGAAAAGATTTACCTCTTTGGACAAATCACCTTGTATAATTCGGAAATTAATCTCCAATGTAAATGTAGACAACAGTGGTTTAGTGCTTCTTGACACCCAAGAAGCAGACAAGCAGCCCACGTGGCCTTCCTGAGGTGAATTCAATTCGGCACCGGCTTCTGCATCCCAATGTAGTGTCATCTTCAACTTGAGGAAAACGGGGTCTTGAATCATTGTTCTCTAAGTCACTGGATCACCTGAAGCTTCCTATGGAGAAAGTATTACCTGTCATCAGTGGGATGAATTTTAAATCGACTTTTGAAGTCTGAGGACATTGGCAGGTTACAGCAGTTTTCCAAACCAGTGATCCTCATCTCTGGCGAATCCAAGTAACTCTGACTTGCTTTCCTGCAATGTCCAAGGGTACCTTGCTAATTTCTAACCACCGGTCATCCCAGTCCCACTCCAGGGGATGGGCAGGCCAGCCGCCTCTCCTGAGGGGACTTGGTGCTTCCCCCCGTGCACCCCTTCTTCTCTCCTGTGGCCACAGCTCCTGCACTAGTGTTGGTCCTGCTGCAGTTGACAGCAGTCTCCCTGGTCCCAGCCCAGCTCCCTGCCGAGAGTGCAGGCCTCGGTGCCCACCCCTGCTGCCTGCGCCTGCACGGGAGCCTGCCGGTCCCCGACTCGGAGCCCACTTTACTTGCCAGGCTGGGACACCACAGAGGCGAGTCCGAGGATCTGCCCCTAAGGCAGGTGGTCTACGGCAGCCTCCTGGGCAGTGGTGCCAGGCTGTGTGCACAGCGGGGCTCCCAGGGAATGCTTGAGAGCAATGGTGGGTGCGGGATCCTTGCCACCCTAACTGGCGTCACTTCCTACCTGGGAAGTCAGAGCCCCACCTCTGGGAGCTGAAGGGAGGGCACGATCCCACCTCCGCAGGTTACCAGGCGCTTGACCCTGAGCCAGTGGTCTAATGATCACATTCGCTGCCCTCACTCTGGGCAGAAGTCTTCCCACCTAGGAAGGAGCTACCAGACAGAGGTGGCCGGGGACAGGACTGAGCACCACCATGTTTAGGAATTCAGGGTGACTGTCCCTAGCTGTGGAGGCCTTGCCGGGCCATGTGCTGGGGCAATTTCCAGGTTGACTTGGTGAGAAAGCTGTGGGATGGGAACTAGTGTCTCCTCCATGCATAAGGGGCCATTCACAATGGAACCATGTTGTAGATCGCCACAACCAGGGGACATGTTGTACATCGCCACAACCAGGGGACATGTTGTACATCGCCACAATCGGGGGATGTAAATCTCCACCATCGGGGGGCAGATTATAATTTCACAATCAGGGGGCATATTTGAGGCCCCCCACACTCTGCCTGACCGCACAGTCTGGCTTCTTTCCACCATGTTACATTTTACTGCAGGGAGCAAGAAATCTGGTTCCCCAAAGGAACAGCCACAGTGGAGTACCACAGCCCGGGTGGTGTAGAAGGGTCTCACTGTCTCAGTGTGGAGGCTGACGCCTCAGCTCCAGGTGTGGGACTGCTCCCTGGGTCCTCCAGGGACCTTTCTCTAAGCACCCACATCCCTGGTGTCATGTTGGATTGGGGCTTCATTACCCCTTCACAGACCCCATCTCCAAACATAGTCACATGGGGGTGGGGATGTCAATATAAGAACTGGGGGTCATCATTCAGTCCACAAATGTCACCATCTACGCAGGTAGAACGGAGGCCCTGAAAATGCATGCTCATGAAGTCATCTCTGTAAACGGTGGACGCAGACTTATCCAAAAGAAGTCTCGGATGCCACCTTTAGGGTGAAGACCTCAGAACGAGGTCATCCTGGATTCTGTAGGTATCCCTAGATCCCATGACACCTGGGAGAAAGTCGGATAGAAGATGAGGAAGCACCTAGAGGGAGCCACGTGATGATAGAAGCGGAGACTGGGGTCTCAGGGCTTGGGTGAGGCAGGAGGATCGTCCCTGGCGCCTCCAGAGAGTGGCCGCCCACATCTGAACTTCTGATCTCTGGATTCAGAGTCGTGAGAAATACAACTGCTCTTTGAAGCCACCTAGTTTGTGACCCTTTGTTGCAGCAGCCACAGGACCCAAGAGCCTCTTCTGCCTCAAAAACGTCACCCTCCTCTGGGGGTTAAGGGGTCACAAGTGACAGTTCAAGGACTCTGGGATGAAGAGCCGTCCCTGAAGGCAGGCACGCCCTCCGCAGCTCACGGCTGGCTTGAGGGGACCCCTCCTCACCAGACCCGGGGCCTCCCGTGGCTAGAGGCCAGCACGCTCTGCAGCTGGACACCGGCCCGTGTCGGCCCCATGCCCTGGCCGGACCCTCCTGGGTGATTCTTCTACTTGTTCCTCCACACAGCTCATTTTCTTCCTAGAAGTGACACAGTTGGGGTTTCCTGTTTAGGATGGCATGTAGAGCCACGAGCCGCGTCACGTAACATGCAGAAGCCCTCTCCTGCCCTACAGGGTGCCCGAGGTCAGCTTTAATGTGACAGACACCGTCTTTGAGGAGAGATTGGATGTGGCATCCTCACGGCTCCTGCCAGAGATTTTGAGAACAGATTTCTCCTGGGGTTCAGATCCCAGTGGGTGGAGGGGTCTCAGTGTGAGTCAGAAATGAGTGCTGTGTCCCCAGAGGGAGTTCCAACAGGAGAGGGCATCTAGCTCCTCCAGCTCAGAGGCCCTCTGCCGGCAGCACCCAAGGCAGGGGCCACCAGTGGCACCAACAAGGTCCACGCATTTGGGTTTCCATGACCAAACTTGGTGACTTCCAGGAGCCCAGCCTCTGCTCTGGGGACCTGCGCCCTGCACCCTTCCACAGAGCAGGAGTGGCCGCCCGGACTCCCACCCTGGCCAAGCCAGGTCTCCCATTCAGGCCTCCACTTGAGGAAACCCTTGGGCCTGTGTGCAGGCAGGGCAAGGCAGGGAGGGGGCCTGGCCTCCAGGGTCACAGCCGGTCCTTCCCTTTCTCCTGCCTCCTTTAATTGGAGAAAGTCTCTGTCTTTCCCAGGTCCCCGTGTCAAGGCTGAGCATCTATGTGGTCAGAAGCTGGCCGTGGTGACAGTCATCCAAACAGCACTGGGGGTCCCCTGCTCCAGGCTCCTTTCCCTCTCCAGTCCTGAAAGACCTTCAGCCTGCTGCTGGCCTCCTCAGGCCACCTCTTGCCCTCCCTCTGGCCACTTAAACCCCACAAGTATGGCCAGTCCAGACTCCCTGGCTAGCCTTCCTCTAATCACCTTGGCCATTTCTTTCCAGTCCACACAACCAGCTCACCACTACCACACCCCGGGACTGGCAGCACCAGCTCCCCAGGCACGGCCTGGGTCTCCCCGTCCTTCCCTGGGGACCCCCCTTCAGCAGCTGTGCTCAGGCATGCCTCCCCAGAGCTCACCTGCACCGGGTCTCTACATCTTGCCTCTCACCATGGTCTGACTGCATCTTGCTTCCTGCCCAGCGTAGCTCCATGGCACGCCCTCCTGGCCCTGGGCCCTGGGCTGAGTCACTGAGGCACAGGAGACCTTGAGAGCTGCAGACAGCTGGCCAGTTCCTCTTCCCCTCTGGGACTGCCACCGAGCCTTCCTCTGTCCAGGAGTGCCCACTCAACACTCCTACCACCATTGGCACAATGCATCCCCGGGCCACGCTCAGCCGATTTTGTCCCCAGAAGGCCTGAAATGACCAGAGAGCATCAGATCAGATCTCTGCAGAAGCTGCCGAAGCAGAAAACGGAGCGGCCTGCTCCCCACCTCTGTGGATAGCTCCAGGAGGGCTCCCCAAGCCCTGCTGCCTAGTGTCCCTCCCTCCTCTCTCGGCCTCCCGTGACGGTAACTTGGACAAAGAGGACGCAGGAGCACTGGGGGTCCCTTCTGGTCCCAGTCCTAAGGACTGTGTTTTCCATCCTGGAAGGTGTGCTACTTCCTTGCTTGCTCTGAGCTGCCGTGAGCAGAGGGCCCTGCAGAGAGGCCCTCGTGGAGAGGAACTGAAGGAGACCCTCGCAAACCCAGCGGAGAATCGAGACCCTCCACCCGGCAGCCCAGGGGACGGACTCCTGCTGAGAGCAGGTCTCTTCCCAGTCTGTCCTTCCAATGAGACCCCCACCATGACCTTCACCAGGGACCCTGAGCCCGACCGAGCAGCCCGGCCACACTGGTTCTGACTCCCAGAAACCAGATCACAGCTCCTGGCTGCTGTGAGGACAGGTGTGAGCCGAAGACCACCACGACCCCTCCAGGCCCTCCCGCAGTGTCCTCTGATACCACCCGTCAGTGGCCCTGGAGGTCACAGGAAGATGTTTCTATGGTAGAATGTGAAACAGAACCCAAGTGGTCGTCCATCACCGACGCCCAAGCCTCGCCAGCCCCTGCCTGTGAATGTGATCCGGCCCCACCACGAGCCGGGCCCAGGGGAAGAGCCACAGTCTAACCATGACATCTCCTCGCAACAGAAGTTCAAAGACATTAAAGCCCAAAGGGATCAGAGTCCCTCTGTCTGTATTAATAAGTGTTCAAGGAATCCTGGTCCCTGAGGTCTCTTTCCACTAACCCTCCACGGGTTGCTTTGATGCCGGGTAGAATCGGGGCTCTGTCCTTCACCGGCTCAGGCCTGGGGCCATGTCTGCTCAGAAGTGGCATTAGCTCAGGGAAGGGTCTCATTAGCTTCATGTTTGAAGACAGACCGGGTGTCATCGGGCGCAGAAGATGACAGCTCCTCTGTAAACACGTGAGACTTAGGGGACAAGCCGCGCTTTGGTCCCTCCAGCGACTGTCCAGACAGAGCGGTCTTCCTGAGGCCAGCGCTTGGTGTTGACAGGACCACCGTGGCACAGTGGACCAAAGGAGGGAAGCAGTGGGAGAGCCCTTTCCCCTGCTCCGGGGACGCCAGCCAGGCAGAACTGCACATCCAGCCTCCAAGACCCGAGCCCGTGGGTTGCAGGGCAAGCGCGCCTTCCCAGTGTCCAGTGCCCTCCGCTGTGGCTTCCGTAGGCATAAGGACCTGCCTTCCAGGCCTCCCCCTGGCTCTCCTTTGAGCCAACGGTGGAACAGCACCTGGGCTTGCACCTGAGGCTGAGGAAAAGTGTCCAAGTCCAGGGCAAGGGACGAAGGGCCTGCAGCAGCTGCCCGTGGCCTGCCAGGCCCCACCGCCGCACACGCCTGGGTCTCGGGCTCCTGACACTAGCCCTGAGCCTGGTGGCCTTGCCCCTGAACGGAGTGCATGCTGTTTATGGGTGCTCGGTGGCTCTGTCCGGCCACGGGACCCGCCACCTCTGTCTGCCAAGCCTCCGAGGCCCCCAGGCTAAGGCCACCTCTGAGCCCAGGCACAGCGGAGCCATGGCTGAGGCTCTAGGGGTCTTTCCCTTCCTGAGACCGGCCCAGAGCTTGCTCCTGGACCCATCTCCGTAAAAGTGACCCCTTGCTGTGGACAGGGAGCCCTTTAGAGCTGGGCCACCTCAGGGGTGTCCACTGGATGGGGTGAAATCCAGCGGGCTGGCACCTCGCCAGCAGGGCACCCCAAGCTCCGGCCTCCTGGTGCCAGAGCAGCGCTGCCCTTCTGGTTACAGACGCCTCAGAGGCAAAGCCTGGGGCGGCAGGTTTGGGGGTGTCCCTCTTACTCCCACAGACTCACTGGCCTCCTGCCCTCCGGGCTTAGCCATTGGCCAGGTAGGGCCCCGGGACGCACCCTCTGCCAGCTGCCTCCAGGGTCTCCCCAAGGAAGAGCACGGGCCAGCCAGCCGCGCACACTCGGGGCAGGGTGGGCCACACAGAGGCAGAGCGGCCGGGGACAGGCCATCCCTCACTCCACCGCAAGTGCCACACACGTCACACATCACACGTCAGGACGTGATCCAAGCTGGAGGAGGACGGCACCTCCCAAGGAGGACACACGTTCCTCTCACCTGCCCTTCTGATGACAGCTCCCAGCCCACCCCTGCCCACGCCACCCAGGGACAGCAGAGCTGCTGGGGGCCTCCTGGCTGCCTGCACTGAGCCGAGCAGCGGAGACGAAGCTGTGGGTGCCGGCTGCTGGCTCAGCCCTCTCCCATGGCCTGCCTGGGTGCCCACCTAAACCCTGTCT
Organism: Urocitellus parryii; assembly: GCF_045843805.1. Taxonomy (NCBI): domain Eukaryota; kingdom Metazoa; phylum Chordata; class Mammalia; order Rodentia; family Sciuridae; genus Urocitellus; species Urocitellus parryii. The sequence continues at coordinate 2,178,109 of NC_135535.1, read as the reverse complement.
CCAGGTGACTTTTCCTTCACACACCCGCCCCCAGCCCTGGCTCCCCTCTGAGCCCTGCTCTGCTTCCTGCCTCCAGCTGTCCTAGAGACACCCAGGCCTCCCTGGGTGACAGGTGATGCGTGTGGGGATGAATTGTCCTACGCCATAGCTCAGCTTTGCAGACAACGGGCTCCACCCACCCCCAGGACCTGGCTGGGAACCGGGCCTCCTTCCCCTCCGCCTGCCCTGTGCAGGGGCCTCTTTATGTTGGCACCTTAGGGTGGACATGCACTGGGCTGCTCTGCCAGCTCCCTGCCTGGGAGCAAAGCCAGGAAGTGCAAGGGAACTGGAGTGGGCCTGTGAGGGAGCGCGCTGGGCAGCCCGGCTGCTCAGGATGTGGCCTCTGCCTGTCAGGAGGCCAGGGACTCACCCAGGAACTGTCGGGGAGTGGCTCATTCAATGGCTTCTGCAGAGAGCTCCGCAGGGCAGGGGAGGAGTGGGAGAGCCACGGACAGCTCCAGAGTGACCAGATGGTGTGGTCACTTAGAGGTGGAAAGGGTCCATGCCAGGGGCATCCACCCTGGGCCCTGGGCAGGAGCAGCTATTCCCTGCACCCAGACATCTGAAGGGCTGGGACTTGACCCTCCTCGGAGGCAGGTGGGACGGGGACTGGGCAAGCTGGCCCTCACCCTGGGAGAGATTGAGAGGCCTAGGTGTCAGGAAATGAGGTGTGGGGACAGTGGCATGTCCAGCCCTGGAGGCAGAGGGACCATGAGGAGGCTGAGGAGCAGAGGCCCACCCACCAGGTGTGTGGGCAGCTCAGGCCTCCCCAGGTGGGTCTCAGCTCAGGCGCTTTTCTTTGGCCTTCTGTGTCTCCACCTGGGCAGAGCCCACTGGCCCCTGACCGTGCCTGGTGCACTCCTGGCTTGTGGTCTTTCCCTCTGACATGTGACCCAAGAGGGGCAGGGTGGCCTGCAGTTGGCACTCAATCTGCATTCACGGGTAGACTGGACCTGGGAGGAGCAACGTATCTCCACTTGGGACTGTCACTCCTGGACACACACGGGGTGACAGGAGGAGAGTAGCCCGTGAGGTGTGACTCCGTGGCACAATGGCACGTCTACACCTGCAGAGTCTCGGGGGCACTCCTGTCCCGTGGTCTGAGTCCACAGGCCCCCTGTACCTGCCATGGCTTCCGGGAGCCATAGCAACCATTCCTCGGGCACAGAAGGGCTTCATTCTTCTCCCTTGTCCAGAAGAGGCACCTGGAGGAGCACGTGGCCCAGGCCCAAGGTCACCAGTGACGTCTGTGTGACCTGCACCCTGCTTGGCCTCCGGGGCCAGCTCCAGCCTGCTCTGAGCAGGACCCGGACGGAGCAGGCCTGGGATGGAACCTCCTGGTCCTGTGCTGGGCTCCTCAGCTCAGGCTGCTCTGGGGTCCCTCACGTCGGGCTCATTCTCTCCTTATAATTCACCCTTGCCAGGCAAAGATGTCCCCAAAAATATTGTGGTTGCCCTTGGTAACCAACCCTGCATCTGTCACCCATTCACTTGCTGAAACGCTGCGGAAGGTCGCGGCTGCTGTCTTTGCAGCCTGTGCCTCCTTCAGGGCCAGGCTTGCCGCAGGTGTCCACTGGCCGGGGGATGGGGCCTTCCCTCAGCCCTCGTAGCTGCTCCCTGGGAGATGCAGGGTGGGGGAGTCCCTGGCCCTCGGCTCCCTCGCCTCTGACAACCGCGTCCCAGGGTGGCCCAGAGCCAGCTGGGCAGGAGGAGGCAGGGTACGGAGGCTCCTGCAGAGCTGGCCTGCCTTCTGGAAGGTCCTTTGGGAAGACGGAACTGGCTGGGGCTCCAGGTCCCGTCTCCACCCCCAGGGGCTGCTGCCCTGAGCCAGCCCTCCCCTCCCCGACGCACAGTGTGAGGTGGTGGTGGTCCCCAGGGAGGGTGCTGGGAACACGGGGGGCTCCCTCCTTCAACCCCTGTCCCTGAGTTGCACTGCAAAACCCTGCAAGGGTCTGAGCCACGAGTGTCCCCTGGGAGGGAGTGTGCATGCAGATCAGGGACAGGCTCTTGGTAGGTAGGAATGCACATGGGCGCCCAGCAGGGACTGCCAGGGCTCCCCAGACCACATGGCCTCCTGGCAGGCAGCTCAGGCTGAGGCAGCTCTTCCCTGCCTGGGGCAGCTTGAGGGGAACAAGTCCCCTTCCTGGGCAGGGGTCCCGTAGGCTGGGGCTGCAGCTGGGGCTGGGGCTGGGGCTGGGGTGGAGGCTGAGGTGGTGGACAGACCCTTCAAGCTGGGCTTCTCAGGAGGCTCAGCCTCGACCTTGTCCAGGTCCATCTGGACCTGCCTGCTGTCAGGCTGGAGCCTCCTTGCAGGTAGAAGCTGCTCGGCATGGGGTTATTTCTCATTCAGCTTCTCCGCCATCCCCTTTCCTCTCCTCGTTTCAGATGAGCTTGGGAAGCGTGGAAGAGATGTCCTGGTATGTGCTCAGTTCTCATTGGAAGAGGAGGATGTGGGAGTAGATCATGTTCAAGACCTCTTTCCACCTGGAAGTGTGACGTCACATCCACCAACACAACTTCACAGCCATGGCCTCCAGCCACCATCAGAACCTCTAGCTATCCAGGAGGGGCACCCACTGGGAATTTTCTGGCCGCCATTTTGTTTCCATGCACTGGCTCAGCCAGGTCTTCCACTACACTCCGAGACCCCATCTCTGAGCCCTGAGCCAGATGTCCAGCTCTCACAACAGGTCACCTGCTCTCTCCTGAGCTAAGATGCTGGTACACAGTGGACAAAACCTCAGCCACAACCCAAGGCCTGGAGAGGTGCTGGGCCTGGGGGGCTGTTCATAGCCAGGTGGTCTTGGGCTTGTGCCCCTGTGAGCCCCGTTTCCTCATCCATAAGAACAGAACTCAGTCATTTCTTTCTCAAAGTTCCCATGACACTGAGCACACGGAAGGTGGACGGCATTCCAGGGGACAGTCTCTAAGACAACACCGTTGAGTGCTCCCACCCCTCCCCATGTCCCTGTGTGTCCTGTGAAGGGTGAAGTCCCCTCCTCTTGAGCCCAGGGTGGCCCCAGTCCTTCCTTGATGAACAGAATGTGACAGAATATCCCAGGGCTGCCAAGGGTAGGTCCCAGAAACACAGCCACATGCAGGTGGCCCTGGAGCACCTGTTCTGGGGAAGGCAAGGCTGGGAGAAGCAGCTCATGTCAAGGCCACCAAGCTCGGAGGAAGCCCAGGCTGGCGGGGGAGGGGCCTGGGTGGTGAGGAGGAGGGTGAGGAGGAAGCCTGAGGGACAGACCTGAGCGTGGAGAGCCGTCTGCACAGTGCGTCCTCCAGCCCTGGCCGCCTGCAGGTGGCAGCCCCAGATGGGAAGGAGGCAGGAGTAAGGCAGGGTGGAACAAGGCCCCTGGAGGCCAGGAGGACAGAGCACTGTCCCTCAAGCAGCCCAGCACAGGTCCGCAGAGGCTGGCTCCTGCAGGCAGGTGGTGACTGGGCAAAGAGCCAGGGATGCACCGCTGTGGACAGGCCTGAGTGGGCCCCGCTGGCCTCCACAAGCCCTGCTCTGGATGGAAGGCCACAGTGACATTCTGGGTAGCCCAGAATCACTGCCAGCTCAGAGCCAGTGACCAACGCCCAGCAGTCCCCTAAGGTCTGGTCATTTCCCAGTGCACAATGCCACCATACTGTATACACGCTGGGCCCCTGACTCAGACTCAGAGAAGCCCCGAGATCCAGAGGACCTGGGCAGGGGCTGCTGCCCGCAGGTGGGCCAGAGTCAGCATCCACAGTGAGAACACAGCCCTGCCTTCAGCCCTGGCCTGCCTGCTGCGCTCAGCCGTCCACGTCTCCCCAGGGGAGCTGCGGCCCAAGCAGACACAGAGCGCGACCAGAGGATGGAGCAAGACCACTGCACGATGCAGCCCCTGCCCCAGAGCTGGGAGAAGCAGCTCTCCACCTGTGCTCCGCACTAGCCATCTCCTGGCACCCTGCACACACGTGTACACACACACACACACACACACACAGGCGTGTGCATGGCTCCTGTCCCCCTCAGTCTCCACACTGTGCCTGCCCCAGGGCTCCTGCCCACCCCTGCCTCGTCTCCCACCCAGCCCAGGCCCAGCTGTCCCTCCCCCACCCTGTGGGAAAGTGGGACCTCCCTCCCCCGACTCCACAGGTGGTGGCTTTTCTGTGCCACCAGCAGGGGAACAACCAGGACCCGGCTGCCAGGTGGAGCTGGACCAGCAGAAGGCCACGGAGCCCGGGGATCACTTGGAGGCTTCCTCGGGGCCCCCGGCTGGAACCCCATCCCCTGGGCAGAGCACAATCCAACCTTCCTCTGCCCCGGGCCCAGGCTGCTGGGCTTGGCAGGGAGCTGCCGCAGAGGGGCAGATGCAGTGGACAGTGAGCCCCACCTTCCTGGAACATGCCTCGGAGGGAGGCCTGTCCATTCTCTGTGCCCAGCTCAGCCATGGGCTGTTTCCTGCTATTGCTGCAAGTATGCAGGGTGAGGATGGTGTGGCTGCGCCTGGGAGGTGGTGAGGGGCAGGGAGAGGGAGCAGGGAGGGAGGAGGGCAGGGAGGAAGGGAGGAGGGAGGAGGGGAGGGAGGAGGGGAAGGAGGAGGGGGGAGGTGGGCAGGGAGGGAGGGAGGAGGGAGGGGGGAGGAGGGCAGGGAGGAGAGGAGAGAGGAGGGGAGGGAGGAGGGAGGGGGGAGGAGGGCAGGGAGGAGAGGAGAGAGGAGGGGAGGGAGGAGGGAGGGGGAGGAGGGCAGGGAGGAGAGGAGAGAGGAGGGGAGGGAGGAGGGAGGAGAGGGAGGGAGGAGAGGGAGGGAGGAGTGGGAGGGAGGAGAGGGAGGGAGGAGGGGGAGGGAGGAGGGGGGAGGAGGGCAGGGAGGGAGGGAAGAGGGAGGAGGGGTAGGGAGGAGGACAAAGGGGGAGGGAGGAGGGAGGAGGGAGGAGGACAAAGGGGGAGGGGAGACGGAGGAGGGGGAGAGAGGAGGAAAGAGGGGAGGGAGGAGGGAAGAGGAGGAGGGAGTGAGGAGGGACAGAGAGAGCTGGGGGGAAGGAGGAGGAGGAGGGAGGACAGGAAGGTGAGAGGGTGGGAGACAGGAGAGTCCAGGCCTAGTCTCTCCAGCCCAGGCTCCAGCTCCGAGCTCCGGGGCAGGAGCAGCAGCATCTGAGCTGCCGTCAGGGCTGAGGCCCCTGGAGAGGCCCCTGAGGCTGCGGGGGCTGTTCAGTGTGGTCTCCATCCAGGGTGCCTGGCTGCGTTGGGGGTGACACAGAAGAACCCCCTGGGAATGGGCATGTGGGGGTTGCCCCTAGAAGTGCCCAGGAGGAAGTGGGCTGGGAGGGCTGCAGGTGCCAGCCTGTCCACCTGCGCTTTCTGACCCTGGCCAGACATGGACCCTCCCACAGGACCTGCAGCTCCTCTGACCCCGAGCAGCCAGGAGGAGGAGGGGGACCAGCTGCGCCAGGGACAGAGCCTGGCTCCCAGGACAGGGTGCGGGACCTTGGCTCCCCTCTTGCGTGTTCTTGTCATTGTGCGAGGACAGCCTGACCGGGCAGCCTGAGCCGAGGGGACGTGGCTGAGCTGTCCCTTGCTCACCTGGCCTGGGCCGCAGTGTACAGTGGTGCTGAGTGTCCTCGCCCCTCCTCCTGCCCACGCTGGTGCCAGGGGCTCCCAGAGAGGGCAGCCTGGAGCAGGAGCCCCGGCTGACCCCGCTGCTGGGCCTCTGGAGCTGCTCCCGCTCAGACGCAGCCCTGGCTGACTCTGGAGCAGGGTTGCCGTGGAGATAGTGGAGGGAGTGCGGGTGGTGGGTGGGTTGAACAGGAGGGGCTGAGGATCAGAATGTTCTAGAACAGGAACCAAAGGAGGATGCCCAGAATAGGGGCTGGGAGTGTGGGCCCCCCGCGAAGACCTGCGGGTGATCTGTGAACACAGGAAGGAACGGAGGCGCTTGGGCAGGGGCCGCGACGCCTTCGTCACCTCTGGAAACCTCCTCTTGGCCACTGGGCACAGGCTTTGTCCCTGCTGTGTGCCTGTGGCCACCCGGGACAATGGCACTCACTGGGACCTCCTCTGCTGCGTATGCCTCCCAGAGCCCACCTAGGGGCCTGCCTCTGCCTCCAGCCCCTCCCAGTCACAGGGCCAGCGGCACAGACAGGCCAGCTCAGCTGTGCAATCCCTGCCCCGGGTCCCATCTTCAGGCCCGGTGCTGGCCGCCTGCTCCTAGGAAGCCACCTGTCCCCTGTGAGCCCCGGAGCACTTCCCCTGGCTTCTCTGGCCACACCAACAGCAAGGGACACCCCTCCCGCCTGCAGAGGCAGGTGCAGGGCGCAGGGCGGAAGGGCAGACGAGCCCAGGCGGCCACTGGGAGCCAGGCCTGCAGCCCTGTGGTGACCAGGGCCAGGGGACTGCACTTCAGTGAAATCAGCCTGCAGGTGCCCCTCCACTGGGCCCTCCCAGAGCAGGGCCACGAGGCCAGCGCTCTGCGGTCACCAGTCACCATCGGCCCTCGTGCGGCCAGGGAGGGAAGAGGGGCCCGAGGAGTCGCTTCCCCACCTGGTGGAGTCGTTCTGCTGAGTGAAAATATGGGGTCTTCTAAGGCAGGTGGCGTGGCCAGGGGTGGCTTGTTCCCCACCAGGTGGGGGCCGCCAAGGAGCGCCACAAGGGGACGGAGCCCCATGCTCCCAGCACGAGGTCTGGTGTGGACGCCTGGAGGGAGCCCCACATTCCAGCAACATGACGGACACTGTGGCTGGCCACGCTTGTGCCCATGGCTTGACCCCATGACTCACTGTGACCTGGGAGCCTGGGACATTATTCACTTAGAGGCTCAGTGAGTTCCTGTGACCTCCCTGGGGCCACAGGGCTCTGGAACCCCAAGTGCTGTGGGCCGGGCTCCTCTCAGGTCCCCACTGCCTCTGCTGCCACCTGCCACTGCTCACCACGATGCCCCGGCAGGACCTGCTCCCTCACCCACTAAAGACCGTCCCAAAGCTCCCAGAGGAGCAGCCGCTGCCTATCGCGGTGTCCTGCAGGCTGGTGCGCTACCTGGCTCCTCACATGGCCAAGAGGCGGCTCCAGTCCCTCTGTGCCTCCGGGCTCCTGGGCTCAGGCAGGATCACAAACCGCAGGGTGGCCGGGCTGGGCGGGAGAAGCCGCAGGGCCTGGAGGAGGGTGGCGAGGCCGCGGGGTCCTGCCCAGGGCACCAGGACCTGTGAGAAGGTCATCCCGGGTGGGCGGAGGGACAGCGGCCAGCACCAGGGCTCACTGGGCCTCCCACAGGAACCTGTGGCCAAAGGGGCTGCTGTGAGGGGAGGGTCAGGGCCTGCAGAGCAGAAGGGCAGGAATGAGACCACGTGACAGCCCTGCGCAGCGGTCCCCCGTGCTCAGTCCTCTGTCCTTCCCTGGCCACGGCCCAGGAGGCCACCTCCAACTTCTCCCCCAGACCTGCGAGGCTGCTGGCTCCATGGGCCTCCGGCCTCCCTCCCTCCCACTCCTCTTCCTGCCTCCGTCCGGGGCCTCCCTGCGCTGCGGCCTGCTGTCTGCTTCCCCTGGAGAGGCGTCTCTGCAGGGAGCAGGCGCTCTGCAGCCAGCAGGAGCCACGGTGTGGGCTGGGTGCAGAGCATGGGGAAGTGACAGTGTATGACAACTCAGAGGAGCCCTCTGGGATCCCCACCCCCAGCGCTGCTCAATCAAAGAGGGTTCCTGGCAGAGGCAGCAGAAGGCACAGGCTGTTCCCGCCAAGCTGACCCACGCTGCAAAGCCTAGAGCCCCAGATGGTGCCAAGACTCAGGATCTGTCCACGCTCCTCTTCCTGGGCCATGCTCACCTTGCCAAGCCCGAGCACCGTCCTCCCACGGACGCTTGGCAGCCATGGGTGTTGGGATCCCCACTTCAGTCTCTCTCTTTGGAATGTGCAGTGGCCAAGGCACCCTGGGCCCCAACCTCACTGCTGACAGGACTTTGAAGTGTTCCACTCTGCTGGCCCCACTTGGACAGTCTGCAACACCGGCAACTGTTCTTCCTGCTGGGATGCTCATGGGAATGTCACCATGGCCCTTTCCTGACATGGTTGTGCTTGATCATCTTCCCACAGAGCCAAGGGGAGGCCCCATGGCCTGTGTCCACAGGCCACATGCTGAATTGAGAGGCTGTGGTCAGTACCTCAGCCAGGTCCCAGGTACTCTTGGCTCTGGGGCTGGTCTTTGGAAACTGGAATCTCTCAGCACCAGCCCCTGTGTGCCCCACTGACCTTCTGTCCACCCAGTAAACACATCCATCTGGCCACAAGACGGTGCTCTAAGGGAGAAGGAGGGCCTGAGGGCACCTGCAGGGCGTTTCCAGGTCGATTGTCTTCACTTCCCAGCACAAGGCCGAGGGGCCCTGCCCGGGTCACTGCCCCTCCTCCCTACAGACACAACCCACCCATGCGGGGCCTGGCACTGCACACCACTCTGCATGCTGGACTCCATCGCAGAGTCTGCTGTGCAGGGAATAGGCCTGCAAGGAGGGATGGTGGGTGGGTGGGTGGGTGGGTGGGTGGATGCGTGGGTGGGTGGATGGATGAATGATGGATGCATGGGTGGGTGGATGGGTGAGTGAGTGGGACAGATGGATGGATGGATGGGTGGGTGGGTGGATGGGTGAGTGGGTAGGTGTGGGTGGATGGATGGGTGGATGGATGGATGCATGGGTAGGTATGTAGGTGGATGGGTGGGTGGGTAGATGAATGAATGATGGATGCATGGGTGGGTGGATGGGTGAGTGAGTGGGACAGATGGATGGATGGATGGGTGGGTGGTTGGATGGGTGAGTGTGTAGGTGTGGGCGGATGGATGGGTGGATGGATGCATGGGTAGGTATGTAGGTGGATGGGTGGGTGGGTGGATGAATGAATGATGGATGCATGGGTGGGTGGATGGATGAGTGAGTGGGACAGATCAGTGAATGAATGGATGGGTGGATGGATGGGTGAATGGATGGGTGGATGAATGGGTGGGTGAATGGATGGGTGGACGAATGGGTGAATGGATGGGTGGGTGGATGATTAATGCATGGGTGGGTGCGTGGTTTGGTGGGTAGATGGTGGGTGGGTGGATGTGTGGATGAATGGATAATGGATACATGGATGGGTGGGTCGATGAGTAGGTAGATGGATGGATAGATGGACAGATGAATGGGTGGGTGGATGGGTGAATGACTGAGTGAATGAATGGACAGATGAGTGAATGGTGTTGGCAAGGCAAGGATTATCCCTTTTTCATTTTAAATGAGAAACTTGAGATCTAGAAAAGACAGCTAATTTGGTCAAGGAATCACCTTCATGGCTGAAATAAATCACTGAAAACCGTGCATCTGATTGCAAGTGTCGCCACAGGACGCGGTGAGCTGGCCACGATGGGAGCTGCCAAGAGGTGGCGCTGGGCGAGCTGTCCTTGCCGTGGCTCCCCTTGGACCTCGCGGTGGCTTCAGAGCGGGGTCTTCCCATTGGACTTCTCATGGATTTGACCAGACAGACCGGTCGGGTGGATTTTGTCCCTGGGTAGACTGAGTGTTGCTTCTTTAAAGCTGCAGTAAAATATAGGTGTTTTTCTCCCCAGAAAACAGGACTTTTATCTTTCAGAGCCATTTTCTACTGAAGCCCTCAGGGTTGACAACACGCTGGATGTATTCCTGTGCATCCCCGCCGCAGGCTTCTGCGGTGACAGCCCCCTCCCGTAGGTGCTCGGGCCCCTCGGAAGCTCTGCAGTGCAGCGCCGGGCTGGGCCTCCCACCTGCTCCTCTCCTGGGACGGAGCGCACAGCTCATTAGGATCCCTGGTAGTGGCGGAAATGTTTCAGGGGAAGGGAAAGCTGTTGACAGTTTTATTTTTAAAAGTAACTAAGAATAGGGTGAACCTGGTAAAAATAGCGAACAGGATTGTACTCAAGGCCAAGTTCTCTTCCTAAAAACCAGAGTGTGACATCCAAAAAGGACGAGGAGCAAAGCTTAGCGTCAACTTCCCCTGAAGTCACGGGGTCTCAGGAACAAGAGCTGAGAACAGTCCTGGCCTCTGATCTGAGCTTGGAGCTGTGTCCAGTCTACCACTGCCCCACCCCACGCAAGACTGCCTCACACATGAACACGTGCACACACACAAGCACACACATGCACACACATGCACATGCACACACATGCACGTGCACACACACACGTGCACATACGTGCACATGCACACGCACACACAAGCATACTCACAGTGGCTGACACTGGAGGCTCACAAGTTCCTCACAGGAAGCCTTTGAGGCAGACTCTCACGTGGTCAGGAGCTTAGAAGAGCCAGAGAGGAATGGCCAAATACCTTTGAAACGCTCCCCTTTTAATTTGAAGAACGTGGATGTTCCTATGGGAGAGGGGACCTGGGAGGAGGGTCGTCCTCGAGCACTTACCAGAAGAGACAGAAGGAGCAAGGCCAAGGTCGTCCCCCGGGTGGCCCTGAAACAGAAAAGACCCACAGGGACGGGGACCCTACACTGGTGGTAATGAGGCGTAGGCTGCCAGCGCTGCTGGTCAGCTCACACCAAACGGATGTCCCAAGAGGCCCTGCTGGGCAAGCCTGGTGCCCTGAGTCAGGGGCATCCCTCCCCCGGCTCCTGATTCGTAGCCACCCACGGCATGGGCTTGTGAGGACTGGAGGGCTGGGTGGGCTGCCAGAGAGCTCCTGGCTCCTCAAGGTCACAGGAACCAGACGTTAGAAATGAGTGGCAGTCCTGGGGTGTAGAGAGGCCGGGGTGGGGGCTGACCCTGGGTGCTGGAGGTCCAGGTGTGGGGCAGCAGGAGAGGAGGCCACACGCTCAGGTCCTGAGATCTGACACCTGTGGCCCACGAGCTGAGACCCGGCCTCCAGCGGCCGACCTCCCTGAGGGCTGCAGGAGCGTTCAGGAGGCATCGGCCGCCCTGCCAGCCCTGCCCTGCCCTGCCCTGCCCTGCCCTGCCCTGCCCTGCCCTGCCCAGCCCTGGCCCTGCACTCCCCAGGACCAACGTGCTGCCTACCTGTTTCCCTAGGGAGTGGGCATGTGGGGTCAGCAAGGAGGGGCAAATGCCCTGCGTTCAGAGGAGGCTCACGGTGGTGGGGGGGGGCAGAGCCCGCTGCAGGAAAGCCTGTGGTCAGAGCCGCGACCCAGGGTCCTGCATGCTGTGACACTGGGGGAGACGCTGGCTGGGAGGCCACGGAGGAGGGCGCACTCCTGCCATCACCAAACTCCAGAGAAAAGGGACAGTGTGCCCCAGCCCATGGCTGGCAGCCACAGCTCGAGGGCCTGGCAGTCCTCCCTGGTGATCCCTCCTGGCAGTCCTCCCAGGTGGTCCTCCCCAGTGGTACTCCCTGGTGATCCTCCCTGGCAGTCCTCCCCAGTGGTCCTCCCTGTTGATCCTCCCTGGTGATCCTCCCTGGCAGTCCTCCCCAGTGGTCCTCCCTGGTGATCCTCCCTGGCAGTCCTCCCTGGCAGTCCTTCCTGGTGGTTCCTCTGGGCAGTCCTCCCTGGTGGTTCCTCTGGGTGGTCCTCCCTGAGGGTCCTCCCCGGTGGTCCTCCCCAGCGGTCCTCTCTGGTGGTCCCTCCTGGCAGTCCTCCCCAGCGGTCTTCCCCGGTGGTCCATGGTGAGACAGAGTGCATGACATGGTGAAGAGGCCCAGCGTCCAGACATTTCTGTACCCAGCTGGAGTGACTGGTCAGATGCAGGTCTTCGAGGTTGAGCTTCTGATCAGGAAGAGGAGAAATGGAGGCCTTCAGGAAACCAAGTTTCGGAAGCCACATGGACCTTCAGCTTCCCATTCCCTGTGCATCCCACACTGGCCCCAGACAGTCCTTCCGTGGCTCCTTCTTGCAGGCACCCCTGCAGAGCCGGCTCAGAGTCTGCACAGAGCGCATGAAGCACAGCCCCACGTCCTGCCTGGCTGCCCACGAGAGTCCCGTCCTGCCAGCTCCCACACCTCCTGAGTCTCTGACCTCCATGGACCTTCGTCTGCCTCTTGGCAGGCCACAAGTGCCAGGAGCTAGAATGTCCCAGGTCCCCAGAGGTGGCCCTGCACCAGCAGCTGCTGGGGACAGAGGCAAAGAGCAGCCACCTGCTCCCGCCCAGGGGACGATCCAAGGTGTGTGTCACTCTTCCAGGGTCTCAGTCCCCGGGCTCTCCTGGTGGATCATCCGCTCTCCACTGCTGTGCCGGCTGGCCTGAGGCGGGGCAGGACTCCAGAAAAGAGATCCATTCCCCCCAACTTTGGGGGTTGAAAGTCCAAGCAGGTGGCTGCAGCTTGGCCTCTGGGGATGGTCTCACGGTGGAGATCACGATGGCTGGACAGTGTGCTGAGGAGTCACGAGGCGGGCAGTGGATGAATGGATCATGGATGCCCTGGACACCAGGTGGCTGGCCTTGCTCTCTTACAAGAGCCCTCTCTTGTGGAAACTGCGGGCTCCGGAGACCAGCACTGGGCCTGAGAGGGTGGCGCTCCAGGGGCCTCACGGCCTCCTGCTGGATGGTCCCCTCCCCAGCCCGGCCACACTGGGGCAGTGCCTCCTGCCCCTGCAGCCCCAGGGGACAAGCCACCACCCACCTGCAGTACTGTGGGAGCTCCGTGCCCACTGACCGCTCCTGGCTGTCCCCTGCCCACTCGCCCAAGCACCCCGACTCCCAGCCGTCCACAGGTTGGCTCACAGTCTGCTCCCGGGCGGTCCCAGGTGACTCGGGACCCAAGCCCTTTCCAGCACGTGGCCCTGACAGTCTGTAGCGGGTGAAGCTGTGTGCCGGGCAGATGCTACTCTCCAGGGCTGGTGACGTGCTCCAGGCTGCACCTCTGGTTGACAAGGGGACTCTGCAGGCCACACTGGAGCTTGGCCCCGGGGAACACTCACTGAGCTCTGTCCTGGGTCATTATGTGGCCTCCGCCAAATACTGAGCTCCTGAGGGCCACGACCCCCACTTTTCTTTGACAGGGCAACGGCTCCACCCGGGTATGCAGTGGTGGTCGGCACTGAGTGGCAGAGCAGGGACCTGGCCAGCCTCGTGGTGCCCAGTGCATGGCAGTGCTCACTCCCTGACTGTCCTGGCTCTGGTCCCAGCAGGGAGCACAGCCCCCTCGCAGGACACACCCTTGCTATATAGAACCATAGGTAAACATTGCTGGAGCACCACTGTATGCAGGCTGACTCTCAGACGCTGTGCACAGGACTGCGCATTTCTGGTTTGACCTCAGGTCTCAGATCGAGAGGCTGAGACTGACAGCATCCTGCAGGTGCCGGGAGGCTCCCAGTGAGCTGGACAGAGGACCACAGGGACCTCAACCCCGCTCTGGGCATAGACCCAGTGGCACAGCATCCTTCCTGGTTCAGCGCTGTGTCTCCATGTTTATCACAGCAGATTGGCTACCGCCAAGGCCAAGGCCACCCAGGAGCCAGCCACAGACGGCCCAGTAAAGGAATGCAGGCCAGCGCCACCGCGACTCACCACCGGAAGGGTGGATCCTGCCCTCAGAGTGTGTGTTTATGGGTGTGTGTGCACCGGTGGGTGGGTGTTTGGGGTACTAGGGACTGAACCCAGGGGCACTAAAACTCTGAGCCACATCCCCAGCCCCTTCTATTCTGTGACAGAGTCTTGCTGATTTGCTTAGGGCCTCGCTGAGTTGCTGAGGCTGGCCTTGAACTCCAATCCTCCTGCCTCAGCCTCCTGAGTGGCTGGGATGGCAGGTGCGGCCCCTGCACCTGGCAGGGTCCTGCCATTCCCTAAGCACACAGGTGAGCCTGAGGCTGTCGTGGTAAGTGAAGTCAGCCAGGCGCAGGAGGACAGGGCCACGCTGCCTCTCCTCACGTGGACTCCGAAGTAGCAAGTGAACCCACAGAAACCAAGAGCAGATGGACCGGCATCTGCCAAGGTGGCACAACAATGTGGATCACACCAGGGAGGAGTCTGTCCAGACCTGGATGGGCAGCCCAGTGCTGGGGATTTTCCAACATGCTCTCAGGTGCCTGACCACACACATACACACACCAGGCAACTGTGGGGTGAGGGGGTGTGCAAAATGGCTCCCCTGCGGTGACCAGGTGTGTGAAGAGCCTATAAACACAGAGTGAGGAGACTGAGGCTCAGAGAGGTTCATAACTCACCCAAAGTCACACAGCCAGAAGTGAAGGCCAGGGTCTGAGTCCAGATGCTGTGCCTACATGGTCCAGGTTAAACTCACTGCTACATGTCGGCAGGGCCCAAGGGACCCGACGGCTCATTGCTGAACACCTGAGGAACCATCACCAGGCAGAATAACTCGATCACAAACTAAGTCAATCCTCTATTATTGAGAACACGTCTCGGGCAGAGTATTTTTAGGCCGTCTGGCATTGCGACACGCTAACGTTGAGAGTGTATTAAGCACAGCCCTACTTACCAAAAATAGCCTGTGTCCATATGGCCTCCCGCACCTCGGGAGGGAGCGTCAGGAGCAACAGGAGCTGGCCCGCTGGCCGGGAGCCAGCCGCGTGGGTGGGGTGTGGTCCCACAGGGTGGCCGGCCTGGCCACCCTCTAGTCCTCGGCTGCTTCCTGCACCCTGCACGCTGGCTTCAGAGGGTCCTGCTGTCAGCAGGGAGGAGGGCCCCACATACCAACAGAGCAGATGGGTGACAGCGGAGGAAGGAGCCGAGTGGCGGGTCCCCAAGCCGTCAACAGAGCACAGAAGGAGCACACGGGAAACTTTTACAAAGAATCTGAACCGACTCCCAGGCTCTGTCCCCTCTGCTTCCTGTATGGGACAGATTCGTCACATCAGCTCCGCTGATAATAACTCCAGCCACCAGCAATTGCTTCAAAGCCCAGGAGTAAGATAGGATCGCGGGAGAGAGGGCGGGCGCCCCATCAGCACCTGCGTCAAGACCCGCCACACGACTGCTGAGAGCCGCGTGCCCTACCTCCTGCCCCTGCCCTGGCCAGGCTGGAGGTCCTGGGACTGGAGTCCACTCTGCAGAGGAGGGTGCTCAAGTCAGGGAAAGCCCTCTGGCACCTGCCGAGCTGGGATCTGGCCAGGTCTAGCTGAGTCGGGGCTGTTCTCTCCTGGCTGCCCTCCAGGGTGACTTTGGCACCAAAGACAAAGGTGACAACCCAGGCTTCTGAAGGGATCGGGCTCAGCTGGGCAGAGGCCACCCTCAAGCTGGCCCTGGAGCTGAAGCCTCCACTCAGGCTGGCCAGGCCCTGCTGGGCCGGGTGCCTGCCCAGCAGCACTGCGCGCCTGGGCCCCGGCTATGCTCCTCAGTGGCCGCTGTCCACAGTGCTTGGCTGCCTAGATGTGCAGGCCGTGCAGAACGGGAGGCCAGGGCCAGCTGGGGAACAGAGTGTTGTGTGCGGGGCCAGGCGGAGGCCAGCCCAGCCCGGGCTGCGGGGTCCCTGGGCAGCTTGTGCGGAGGGAGCCACTGCCTGGAACAGCACCGTCGCGGGCCTGGGGCCCCCTCTCCCGGGCACAGCACTGTCAGGACTAGGCAGCCTTCCCAGGTCTGCTGTCACCAGGGCGAAGGAACAGACTGGCCCTCGGAGGGACCTCTGGAAATACAGTTGGCTGCCCAGCAAGCCGGGTCTGCACCCCACGTCTGCCACGGCAGGTGGGAGGTCAGGGGACAAGGACACCCTCAGGTGAGGGCAGCAACAGGAATGTGGCACGCGGTTTCCCACGGCCAGTGTCACGTGGTGCCACACTGCCCCGCTGCTGGTTTACCGTCTACCCTCTTGGGCAAGGAGGGCCCGGCCCGGCCCACGTGGCTACTTCACAGCGTCTGCACAGAGCAGGCCTCCGAGAGGGGCTGAGCCCGTGAGCGGCTGGAGGACAAGGTCCAGCCCTGCGTGGACGCCCTGGTGTCTCCAGAGCAGAGGGGCAGCTGGTCCACCCACTCCTCACCTAAGGCCTGATCTCTCCTCTGCTTGTTTCTGGGACAGTCACCAAGTTCATTTGGTTTATGCTGCACTGTGCTGGCCACCCACGCCCCGGCTCCGGGGCCAGCGGACAGGAGCTCAAAGCGAGACATGCTCGTTAGTTCTCTCCTGAGCTTGGATGCTCACTGGGCACCTCCTCAGGACTGGGTGGGGCTGAGTGTGGCAGGAAAGGCCGGTTGGGAGTGTCCTGCACAGTTAGGGCTTCCTTACGCTCTTGTGTAAAGAAGGTCCGGGGAGCAAGGGACCTGTTTCCCATCTCACTATTAAGTCACATACGTCCTCCATTCCCAAGTCCACATCGTGGTCCAAACCGGCAGCATCCACTCCAGCCACCACTACTGCACCCCCACCACCTAGAAAAAGATCCCTTTAGGGAGTTGCACCCGCAGTCTTGGGCATTTTACTGACCAAAACTTTGTGGGACCACCCCACCTAGCCACAAGCTGCCAGGATGGCGGGAAGACGGAGCCTTCTTGGGGCAGCCTCATGCCCAGCTGAAATCAGGGACGCTGTTAGGAGTTGAGAAGAGTGGCTGGGGGCCAGTGCCGGTGCCCTCCGCCCCCAGTGCTACATTTTAAGTCCAGCTCACTTCAAAGGCCCCGGGCTATCGGGAATATGTCCTCTGTGAATATGTTGTTAAAATAGGTTGTATTTCTTAAGAGTTCTACCTTTTCAGGGAAATCAAACAGAAGCGCGGAGAGCTCCTCAGACCCCCGCACACCGGGCACCCAGTACTAGCACCTTGCACTGCCCGGTGCCCACTTGTGGTCAAGCAGCCAATCCCATCCCTCGTAATCTGCGATCCGGGACTGCAGGGGCCACTCTGCTGTGCGCCTTGGGTCTGCCAGGGGCCGGGCTTGTGTCCCTGCACAGTGCCGTGGAGGGTCCGCTGCCCTCCCACTTCTCCCCCCCCCCGGGCCCTGCAGCCCTGGCCTTCTGCTGGCCCCAGCTCTGCTCGGTGGCGTGGGAAGGCAGTCGGAGGCTCTGGGTTGGCCTCCTTCACGCAGCGGTATGCATTTAGGGTTCCTCTGCGCTTTCATGGCCTGACAGCTTGTCTCTGTTTACTGTGGAATTTGGCCCCTTTGTGTGGACGGACCACAGTGTGTCTACCCTCTTCCCATCCACGGTCGCCCACGGTCGGCTTCATTGCTTCCAGTTTGGACAATTGCCGTGAATCCCGGTGCAGCTGTGTGCACGGACGGTTTTACCCCGTTTGGACAAACAGAAGGGAATGAGATCGCCGGGGCTCAGGGTGCATGCACAGATTTGCGGGAAACCACCAGACCCTGTCCCCCGCGGCTGCGCCCCTGCTCCCTGCAGTGCTGAGCTCCCTGCAGCAGCCCTACAGCCGCTCAGGGCTGTGGATCCGCACCATCCCAGAAACAGCAGTGGCCGCCCCCGGCTTCCGACGACCTTCCCGGGTGCCACGGGCTTGTCGGCATCTTGCGACTTCTTTGTGAAGTGTCCCGTCACATCTTGCCTGCTTTTTAATTGAGCTGTTTTCCTGTTACCGCGTTTGAAGAGTTCTCTGTGTGTTTGGAGACGGGCCCTGATCAGACACGTGCTCTGCAAATTCTGCTCCCAGTCACGCCTGGTCTCTTTATTCTCCTAACGGTGCCTTTCACAGAGCGGTTTCTCATTTTAATGAAGCCCACATGATCTCCCTCCCTCCCTCTCTCCTCTGACAGGAGCCGGGCCTTTGGTGTTGCCTCTGAAGCCTCCTCGGAGTCCAGGGTCAAGCGGGCCTTCCTGCACACTGCCGGCTGAGTCCTCCTCAGCTCTGCATGAGACCTTTAGGCCTGTGATTCATTCTGAGTGGGTTTCTGTGAAAGGTGTGAGGTCGCTGTCTGCATTCACAACTTTTTTGCATGTGGATGTCTCCGTGAAGATCTTGCAACCGTTAAGTGTCGATTTCAAGAACCACAGGGAGGCGGGAGATATCAGGATGGAGGCTAAGCAGGGGCCCCGGGGGAGAGGCCACCTCTGGGTGGATAAGAGGGGACGGGGGTGAGTCAGAGGGAGGAAGGTCAGGTGGGCAGGAGGGACCGCAGCAGCTGCGAGGCTGACTCAGGAGAGCCAGTCCCCGGGACCTTGGGACCATCGTGGTGGGTACAGAAGGATCCTCGCCCAGGCAAGGACCAGTGCCCTCCTGCAGAGGGGCTGATGTGTGCAGAGGTCCAAGCAGAGCGACGGCTGGGGCGGGGCTGTCCCTGCCGAGGGGACCCTCCCTGCTATGGCGGGCAGAGCCAGGCAAGCCGAGGGGACGGATGAAACTGGGCACCCTGCAGAGCAGCCAGGGCTGGGTGACCAGGATCGTCCCCTCACACCCAGGCTCACTGGGACCCGTCTCTGTCCTGGGAAAACCCTCTTGGGCCAGAACTGCTAAGTGGGTTTGGCCAGAGCGCCCCGTCCTGCATATCTGCCCACCCTGTGTCTGGCCAGATTCCTCAGCTGCCCACCCTGGCCATGCGCCCTGGCCGCTGCCTGGCCTGGACCACTCTGAGCTGCTGCAGAGCCTGCCGTGCCACCTCGTCCCCTGGAGCTGTTCGAGATGCTCCAAGGGCCAAGACCAGGGCTGGACCTGATGTCTCTGGACCTCCAAGCTCCGATGTATCTCAGAGTCATAGAGACAAGAGGACCTGGACCTGGGCCCTACTCAGTCCTGTGTGCCCACCTGAGACTGGCCCCCACACCTGCCTGGACGTCCTGTCCTGGAGGTTGTGGCCCGCACTGTTCAAGACAAGACCTGGTTTCTGGGGATCCTGGGGGCAGGACAGTGGCCTCCTCCATCATTTTGCTGGGCCCTGCCTCCCACTCTGCTGGAGTTCAACGCCAGATATCAGGTTAACCAACCGACCGAGGTCCCACGTTCTCTGACCAGTTCCTGATCCCTTCCGTCCCCAGTCAGCCTTGGTCCTCGGACCTGGATGGGAATCCGCACAGCAGCCTGGATGAGGTCCTGACCACAGCCCCTCAGTCAACTGTCACTCACAAATGGCAGACCTGGGAGTGTGCTGGACGTTAGCCTGTGCCGCATCGTCTGAGAGACCCTCATGAGCCAGGGGGAAAGGAGAAGATGCTGACAGCCATTTGCCAGGGACTCAATCCAGTCGGAGGGCCCAGTCCCATCAGAGGGCCCAGACCAGTCAGAGGGTCCAGACATGTCGGAGGGCCCTGTCCAGTCGGAGGGCCCTGTCCAGCTGGAGGGCTTCCTGAAATAGGCTTCAGGGATGGGAACCAACTCAGCCGCCCACTGCCAGGGCTGCTGGAGACCTTGTCACCTGGGTCCCTGCCAGATGCCAAACCCAGTGGCCGAGACCGTCCTGGACACCACCCACAGGCAGAGAGTGTGAGAGAGGGGCCTGCCCTCGTCCCCCCGCCCCTGGGGAGCACCAGGGCTGGAACTGCCCCCTGCTCCTTGGAGGGACTCGGGCTCCAGTGACCCTCAGACCCCAAGGCCCCTGATCGGGTGGGGCGTGGGGAGGCCAGGGGTGTCAGGAACGCACCCTTTAGAAGTGGTTACGGGAGGGAATCCAGAGGGCAAAGCGTGGCCTCAGCAGGCGGCGTGGACAGCGGGAGGAGGAGGGAGGTCTTCCTCCAGCCACACGCCCAGGGAGCTACCACGGCCAGCACAGGGCAGCCCTGACCAGCCGTCCTGCTCACTGCGTCCAGCATCAGCCAGCGTACCCTGCCAGCAGCCCTGGTAGGTCGTGTGGACAGGTGGGCAGCGCCCTCTGCTCACAACTCCTGGGGTCCAGCAGCGCAGCCCGTGACACGTGAGCGCTCTCACGCTAGCAGAACCGCTGACTGGAGCCACCTGCACCCCTGAGCCGGTCCCTTCACCAGCCACTCAGAACAGATCTGCGCCCTGGTCCTCAGGAAAGGGGGCCAGAGCTCAGTGCTTGAAAACAGCCGCCACGGCCGCTCTGTCCCTCTCCCCCCCAGGCCCTACACAACCTGCAGAGAGGAAGCTGCTGCTGCAGGCGCCTACTGTTTGCAGAGCACCTATCTGGGTTGAGCCGCGGGGCTTCCCATTTGGGCATGAAGGAACAAGTGCTTGGTGAGGTGGATGCCTTGCCCAGGGTCACCGGGGACGGCTCTGCTGGGCTGTGAAGGCCACCTCCTCCCTGGGGCTGCAAGGCCACGGTCCCTTAGGGAAGCCTCACGCTCCTCAGAGGCCAAGGCCTCCCATCCCCCCACCGCAGGCTTCCTCTGCAGCAGAGCACCCTCAGCCCGACCACAGAGGCTCCCTCCCACGCCCACCAGGGAGCCCCCTCTGTGCCCCTCTGTCCACTAGGCACGTGTGCAGGTCAGTAACAGAGGCCTGGCAGCAGTGGCCTACACAGGGGTCCCTTAGACCCAGGCCAGTGGCCCAGGGCTGCTGCAGTGCCTAGAAAGGGCCCCCAGCGACCTGGCTCTGGCTCCCTGCCGTCCACTGTCCCCCGTTTGGAAGGTGGTTGGCCCCCTTCCAGGTGTGATGTCCCTCAGGAAGGGGGTCGGCCACAGGCTTTCTCTGCTGCTGTCTCAGCCTTCTGACCCACGAGAGAAGCTCCCGGTTATCTCTGCTCCCCAGCCAGGGCGGGGCTGATGGCAACGAAATGCACGTGGGTGGCTTGGAGCACCTGGTTCCGCCTCAGGGGGAGGGTGCACAGTGTCCCACAGCCCTGAAAGCCACCCGGAGACTCCTGCAGGTGGGGCAGGGGGACAGTGTGCTGACCACTCAAGAAGGGTGTTGACTCCACCCTCCACAATTGGATCACTCTGAAGAGCACATCCCTGAAAGTCTGTCATCGGAGAGGGACCAGCCACTTGAGCTGGAGTAACAGTGCAACACTGGCATCCTGGACACCACCTGCCGGGAGGCCATGCCCTGTGGCAGGGTGGGTCAGGAGAGGGCACTCGAGATAGGAGGATCAGGTGACCGCACAGAGTGCGGGAAGAAGAGAGGGCTCATGGATGGTGGTGTCTAGAGGGAAGGACAGTGGGTGGATGGATGGATGGACCAGTGGGTGGATGGTGGGTAGGTGAATAAAAGGATGGCAGGGTGGATGGGCAGTGAGCGGTGGACAGATGAGTGGATGGCAGGATGGACGGGTGGTGGATGGGCTGACAGATGAGTGGATGGCAGGATGGACGGGCGGTAGGTGGTGGACAGATGAGTGGATGGCAGGATGGACGGGCGGTGGGTGGTGGACAGATGAGTGGATGGCAGGGTGGACGGGTGGTGGGTGGTGGATGGATGAGTGGATGGCAGGATGGACGGGTGGTGGGTGGTGGACGGATGAGTGGATGGCAGGATGGACGGGTGGTGGGTGGTGGATGGATGAGTGGGTGGCAGGATGGACGGGTGGTGGGTGGTGGACGGATGAGTGGGTGGCAGGATGGACGGGTGGTGGATGGTGGACGGATGAGTGGGTGGCAGGATGGACGGGTGGTGGGTGGTGGACGGATGAGTGGGTGGCAGGATGGACGGGTGGTGGGTGGTGGACGGATGAGTGGGTGGCAGGATGGACGGGTGGTGGGTGGTGGACGGATGAGTGGATGGCAGGATGGACGGGTGGTGGGTGGTGGACGGATGAGTGGGTGGCAGGATGGACGGGTGGTGGGTGGTGGACGGATGAGTGGATGGCAGGATGGACGGGTGGTGGGTGGTGGACGGATGAGTGGGTGGCAGGATGGACGGGTGGTGGGTGGTGGACGGATGAGTGGGTGGCAGGATGGACGGGTGGTGGATGGTGGATGGATGAGTGGATGGCAGGATGGACGGGTGGTGGATGGTGGACGGATGAGTGGGTGGCAGGGTGGACGGGTGGTGGATGGTGGACGGATGAGTGGGTGGCAGGATGGACGGGTGGTGGGTGGTGGACGGATGAGTGGGTGGCAGGATGGACGGGTGGTGGGTGGTGGACGGATGAGTGGATGGCAGGATGGACGGGTGGTGGGTGGTGGACGGATGAGTGGGTGGCAGGATGGACGGGTGGTGGGTGGTGGACGGATGAGTGGATGGCAGGATGGACGGGTGGTGGGTGGTGGACGGATGAGTGGGTGGCAGGATGGACGGGTGGTGGGTGGTGGACGGATGAGTGGGTGGCAGGATGGACGGGTGGTGGATGGTGGATGGATGAGTGGATGGCAGGATGGACGGGTGGTGGATGGTGGACGGATGAGTGGGTGGCAGGGTGGACGGGTGGTGGGTGGTGGATGGATGAGTGGATGGCAGGATGGACAGGCAGTGGGTGGTGGACAGATGGGGGCGCCCAGGCGAGCTATTTCAAGGCGGCCCTTTGGATAGCGGGTTTTGTTCCCTCAGTTCCCGGGGCACTGGCCTTGGTTGACAGCCTCCCAGCAGGGCGCCAAGCGCTGCGCCTTAGAGGGTTCCCAGATCCTCTGAGCGGGAGGCCGACTGCACTGCAGGAGCAGGAGCTGGCACAGTGCGGCTCCCTGTCCTCCCAGAGCAGGGGGCGGATGGCAGAGCTCCAGAGTGGCCTCTCAGCCCGCTCCCGCTTCCCGAGACTCCCCAGCCAGGAGCCTTCCCTCCTAACAGGGGTCAAGCCACTGCTCCGCGAGTGTCCCGGGCAGGCGACAGGCAAGAGGGTTCAAAGAGAATCCGAAGGAGGAGGCAGCCCACGCCCCAAGGCAGGCCTCGCTGTGCCCTCTGGGGAAAGCAGCCCATGGGCTCCACAGAGGCGCCTGGGCACCGGGTGCCCCCATGCAAAGGGTGTCGATATCCATACTGGCATCTCAGCCCTCATCAAAGAAGCAGGGAGTGCACTTCGGGATCTGTGCTTGCGACAGCTGTAGCATTTGGAAGGTCAGAAGGAAAGGCTGGGGCGGGGGGACATGAATAAGGCAGGGCTTCTGTGTGCGCGGAGCTCCTCGGAGCTGATGAGAGGGAGCGGGACTGTCCCTGAGGGTGGGCGGGCAGGGCCCACTACAAAGCCAGGCACTGGAGCAGGATCTCCGGCAGCAAGGTGGAGCTGAGCTTGGCCGCCCCAGGAGGGGTCCGGTGGGGGATCCAGCAGGTGGGCACTGGCACAGGGAGGCTGCCAGCATGCCCCCCAGTGCTCCTGGGAGCCTGAAGGCCAGCCAGCAGTGCCTGCAGGGAGCAGGGCTATATGCGGCGTCTCCTGGGGGTGCTTCTGTGGACTCCCTTTCTCAACCCCCTCAGGCCTCAGCAACATGCTATTGGAAAATTCCAGCACGGCTGGGCTGAGGACAGGAAGGATCAAACTCCGGGGAGACAGCTGGCAACCTGCCCTGAGTGTCCTGAGGCCATGGGGAAAGGGCCAGAAGCCCTCAGGGAAGGGGAGGTGCTGCTGCCTGCGCCTGCCTGAGTGCTCAGGGGAAGCCCTCAGGGAGCTGCCTGCCCCGTCAGCAGGTGGGGCCTAGGGCTGGGGGCCTGCTGCACCACGCTCCAGGTGGAGGGCCGGCCAGCTCCCTGCCTCCCCCCCTGAGCAGGCTCCCTGCCCCCTGCCCCTGAGCAGGCTCCCTGCCCCCTGCCCCTGAGCAGGCTCCCTGCCCCCTGCCCCTGAGCAGGCTCCCTGGCCCCTGCCCCTGAGCAGGCTCCCTGCCCCCTGCCCCTGAGCAGGCTCCCTGCCCCCTGCCCCTGAGCAGGTTCCCTAGACCCCCCCCCCTGAGCAGGCTCCCTGCCCCCTGCCCCTGAGCAGGCTCCCTGCCCCCTGCCCCTGAGCAGGCTCCCTGCCCCCTGCCCCTGAGCAGGCTCCCTGCCCCCTGCCCCTGAGCAGATTCCCTGCCCCCTGCCCCTGAGCAGGCTCCCTGCCCCCTGCCCCTGAGCAGGTGCCCTGGCCTCCACAGCCACAGGGCCCTTTGGAAAAGGGGCATTAAGGCCCACTCTGCAGAGAATGGGAGGCCCCGAGACTTCATGGGAGCGCAGTGCCCAGTGGCTGTGAGCTGAGAGCCAGCAGGACAGGATCCCTAGGAAAACCAAAACCCAGCTGTGTAGAGACTGTGCTCTGACCCATCTCAGAATGCACACACTCACACTGCATACATGGACATATATGCACACGTGTATGCCCACATGCACACACATGCACAAACACATGCTCACATGCACACACATGTCATATACATGCATGCACACAGATGTACACACATGTGCATGCACATATACATGCATGCACACATACATGCACACATACACACATGGGAACACATGCACACATGCACATGCATACACACCCACATGCACACGCACACACACACACTCTCATGCACAGAACCCAGGCCTTTCTGTGTCTGGCTCTTTGGCTTTATACAGTCTCCTCCAGTTCCTCCGCCAGGGTTTCATTCTGGTTTCTGACTGATAAACATTCTGTTTTGCATGTGAGCCCGTTTTCTTTCTCCATGCACCTGCTGATGGGCACCGAGGCCCAGAGACGTGGCCTGCGTGCCCTTCAGCATGCCATGACTCCCTGGGTGTGTGCCAGGGCTGACACGCTGGCTCTGTGGTTGGTCTACTTTTAGTTTCTTGAAGGTGCCTTATGCTGAGTTCCGTGGCATCGGTGCGTCCCTGTTCCTTTCTCCCCGAGATCTCGCCAGCCTTTGCTATCTACAGTTCGTTGTTTTGTTTTGTTTTGTTTTGTTTTTTAGAAAGAGTGAGAGAGAATGAGAAAGAGGGAGAGAGAGAGAGAACTTTAATATTTATTTTTCAGTATTTGGCGGACACAGCATCTTTGTTTGTATGTGGTACTGAGGATCGAACCCAGGCCGCACGCATGCCAGGCGAGTGCGCTACCACTTGAGCCACATCCCCAGCCCCAGTTTGTTGTTTTGATAGCAGACATTCTAACCGGGCTGGATGGACTCTCAATGTGGTTTTGATTTGCACTCCCTGCTGGCTCAAGCTGTTAAGCATTGTTTCATATATTTATTGCCATTTGTAGCTTTTTTTTTTTTTTTTTGGAAAGTGTTCAGATCATTTGCCCATTTTTGATTGGGTCCCTTGTTCCCTGTAGCTGAAGTTTTTGAGTCCTTTGAACATCTGGACCTGAAGCCTCCGTCCTGAGGAGCTGGAGTTTCCTCCGTCCTGCGGGCTGCCTCTGCACGCTGCTGCTGTTCCCTCTGCTTGTGGAAGCTTTCATGTGGCTGACTCACTTGTCAACCTGAGCCACCTGAGCTATGGATCCCTGTTCCTATCTTGAAGGGTTTCCCCCATGCTCCTTCTAGCAGTTTCAGAATGGCAGGTCTCCCGTTGAAGTGTTTGGTCCGCTTTGGGTTGTACATAGTCAGGATGGGGGTCTCGCTCCACCTGCACGTCGGCCAGCCTCCCCAGCACTCTTTGTGAAGAGGCACCCTGTTGAGGGTCAGGTGGCTGGAGCTGAGTGGGTTTATTTCTGGGCCCTCTGTCCTCGTCTGTTGTCCACATGTCAGTGACGTACCATGCTGTTTTTGATAGTCCTGTTCATAGTATTTTTGAAATCAGGTATTGAGATGCCTCCAACGTTGCTCTTTATGCTCAGAATTGCTATGGCTATTCTGGGTCTTTTGTTCTTCCATATAAATTTTAGATTTTTTTCTAGTTCTGTGAAGAATGCCATTGTATTTTGATGGGAATTGCACTTAATCTGTACATCACATTCAGGAGAGTGACCGTCTTGACCACAGAGCTCTCCCACTCCACCGACATGGTACGTCTTTCCGTCTTCTAGGATCTTCTTCAGTCTCTTTCTTCAGTGACTTGCAATTTTCCTTGAGAAGGTGTCTCACCTCTTTGGTTAGGTTCGTTCCTAGGTATTTTCTTGTGGTTTTGATAGTTTGCCTTTTATTTTTCTTAAAGACTACTGTGAATGTGTTCTCCTGATTTCTTTTCCAGAGGTTCATTGTTGGTGTATATAAAATCTACTGATTTTCATATGTTGACTTTGTATTCTGTGACTTTGCTGGATTTGTTTAACATCTCTAAGAGTCTTTTAGTGGAGTCTTCGGAGCTTTCTAACTATAAAATCATCATCTGCAAGCAGGGGTGATTTGGCTTCCTCCCTTCCTGTTTGAATCCATTTTCTTTCTTTCTTTCGTCTGATTGCTATGGCTGAAGTTTCCAGTGCTGTATACGAGTAGTGTTAAGAGTAGTGAACTGAATAGACACCTTTGTCTTTTTCTGAGTTTTAGAGGAAATATTTTCAGTTTTTCTCCATTCGGTATGAGTTAGTAAACTTTGTATTTGTTATATGTGTACCCTTTATTATTTTGAGATATGATTCTTCTCTACTGAATTTATTCACAGCCTTTTTTATAAAGGAAAGTTGGATTTTACCAAAGACTTCTTCTGCATCTATTCACATGATCATGTGATGTTTATCCTTAATTCTTTCTATTTGCTGTATTATATTTATTGATTTGCATATTTTGAACCAACCTTACATCCTGGAATGAAACCAACTTTATCATGGCATGTGATCTTTTAAATTTGAAAGTGTTTGATTTAGGATTTTATTTTATTTAAGATGTAGTATACATGTCCATCAAAGATATTGCTCTATAATTTTCTTTTGAGTCACTATCAGGTTTTGGTAGCAGGATAATTTTGGCTTGGTAGAATGATTTTGAAAAAAAAATATTCTTCTCTTACTATTTTATTGAATAGATTGAAGAGCACTGATATTAGTTCTTTTTTTATATAAATCTAGTAAATTTAACTGAGTAACCTGTGTGGTTCTGGGATTTTCTTTATTGGGATACATTTTATTACTACTTCAATCTCATTGTTTGTTATTGATCTGTTTAGATATTTTATATCCTTTTCTTTCAATTTTGGTAGGTCACATGCACCCCAAAATGTGTCAATTTCTTCTAGATTTTCCAATTTATTGGCGTATAATTTTTCAAATATTCTGTAATAATTTCTCTGGATTTTGGTGATATCTGTTGTAAGATCTCCTTTGCATCTCTAATTTTATTTATTTGTATCTTCTCTCCATTAATTTAGTTTAGCTAAAGATTTGCCGACTTTGCTCATTATTTTTTAAAAATGAAGCCTTTGTTCCATTGACCCATTGTATTTTATTTTTAACTTCTGATTTATGTATACCATGATCTTTATTATTTCTTTACTCTGCCAATTTTGAGTTTAGTTTGTTCTTGTTTTTCTAATTTCTTGACATGCATTATTAGGTAATTTATTTGTTATCTCTCTAGTTTTTATTTTTTTTTTAATGTAACCACTCATAAGTGTAAACTTCCCTCTTGGAACTTCTTTCTTTATATTCCATAGATCCTGGTATGTTGTGTTTCCACTTACATTTGATTCTAGAATTTTAAATTTTTCTCCTGATTTCTTTAATGATGCACTGTTCATTCAAAAGGGTATTGTTCAACCATCCATGGATGTGTGTAATTTCCATAGTTTATCTTGCAGCTAATTTATAGTTCCATTCCATTATGACAAGATGCAAGAAATTATTTTCTATTTTAAATTTTGTTAAGATTTGCTTTATGAAAAAAATATATAATACATTTTGGAAAAAGATCCATGTGTTGATAAAAATAATGTGTATTTGGCAGCTGTTGGATGGAATATTATGTGGATGTCTGTGAAGCCCACTTAATCGATATGTAACTTCACTCTGATATCTCTGTGTCAATTTTTTTTTCCTCCACGATATGTCTATTTGTGAGGGTAGGGTATTAAACTAACCTAGTATTATTGTGTCAGAGCTCATCTCTCCCTTGATGTCTAGCAGGTTTTATTTTATAAAACTGGGTGCTCAGCATTCTATGTGTATGTATTGATAATAGTCATGTCTTCTTGATAATCTGTTCTCTTATGGATATGTAGTAGACGTCTTGTCTCTTCCCACTGATTTTGGCTTGAAGTCTGTTGGGCGCATATGCATACAGCTACTCCTGCCTGCTCTTAGGTCCCATTGGCTTGGACTGCCCTCTTCCACCCTGTTACCCTTGGTCTTCACCAGTGAGCGGGTTTCTGAAAGGCAGCACACTGTGGGTCTGTGGACAATTCCAATCAGTCAGGCTACATTTTTAATTGGAGAATTTAGACAACTTACTTTCAGGGCTGTCGCTGAAGGCTAAATACCGGTTCCTGTTTTCTGTTATTGTTGTTGTTTCTCCTCTGCCTGTTTTGGATACTCTTGCTTGTTTCTTCCTACCTCATAAGTTTGATGGGTTCTTCTACTCATAATGTTTGACTATTTTCTTTCTTCCCTTTGCCTGTCTACTGTTCTAACAAGACGTCTAATAAGATGGCTGTTTCACTCCTTTCAATATTTCTCTCTTTACTGAATCGCTCATTTAAATTCAGCATCGTCTTCCTTAATTCATTCAGATGTTTATTTGTATCCTCTTGGACTTCACTGGGCTTTTAAAATTAATTCTTTTGTATTCTGTCTCAGCTCTCCCCTCTGCTTTGACAACTTAAGAGTCAGTTATGGAGAGTTAGGGTTTCAGAGGGGTCACGTTGCTTTGTTTCTTTGTACTTCCTGTGTTTCTGTGTTGACCTTCAGGCCTCTGGTGCAACATCTCTGTGCTACTAGGTGAAGGCGTCTTGGCCGCAGGCTCCTCTCGATGACGCACCCTGGGACATCAGGTCGTTGTGTAGAGCTGAGTTTAATTCCTATTGGACTTTGTAGTGTGGCTCCCCTGTGGCATCTTTGGCCATGATTAGAGATGTTGACTGTGCTGTGTGTGTGTGTGTGTGTGTGTGGTGCTGAGGCTTAATCCCAGGGCCCTGTGCAAGACAATCACTCTACCACTGACCTGCAGCCACAGCCCCATGATTAGAGGTTTTTGACACAATGTGGAGAGTCAGTGCCTGAGGGACCCACTTTCTCTGTGGGTCTGGTGCGAATGGGGTCCCTTGGGTGGTTCAGGGGTGCGTGTTATAGATGGCAGGATATTATGGGGTGAACCCCTGTGGCTACTCCCTGAGTCTTGTCAGCACTGTGTGGTCAGATAGGACAAGAGTGAACTACGCCACGTTCCCTTGTAGACACTATGCTCACGACCACTGGGTCAGTTCCCTGCACTGTTGCTGTGGGGTGAACTTCCAGGCCCCCAGCCATGCCTCAGTGGTCAGCCGTGAGGAGCCATTGTCTCCCCTCTCCTCCTCCTCCTCCTCCTCCTCCTCCTTCTTCCAGGGATTGAACCGGGGGAGCTTAACTGAGCCACATCCTCAGCTCTTTTTATTTTTAATTTTGAGACAGGGTCTTGCTAGGTTGCTGAGGCTGGCCTCAAACTTGCAATCCTCCTGCCTCAGCCTCCTGACCACTGGGATTGCAGGTGTGGCCACTGCACCTGGCTCCCCTATTCTTTAAGTTAGAGTATCCAGCGAGATTTGAGCAGGGCTATGCTGTGGCTGGAGTAAGGTGCAGCTTCTCTGAGATGGGCTCACTTTGATTCCCAGCCCTGCACAGAAATAAGAAAATGACAGTGACACAGGTCAGGTAATAAAGTAAAAACCAAATTAAGCAAGTGAAACCACAGCACCAGCAACAGCAGGAAATAAGGAGCAAAAACAACAGTATAAACTAAAAAGGTTAAAAAATCATTTTTTAAAAGGAAATTTCAAAATTAAAGAAGAAAAGAAGGGGAAAGAGAGAAAAGCAAAAAAAAAGTGGAAAATGAGGGTAGAAAGAAAATGGAAGAAAAAGAGTATGAAAAGGAGAAGAAAAGAAAACACACTCACAGATTCAGCAACAGCAAAAAGTCAGGAAACACAGACGCCCACTGTGAGCGCGGGCTGTGAAGGGCGCGCTGGGCACCGAGGCTGGAGCTGCTCGTCCTGCGCGTCCGTGTGCCGGTGCAGAGGGCATAGGTTGGCACAACCAGGCCCCGCTCTTTCCTTCGGGACTTGCCAGGCTGCGGCAGCAGTGGTCCCTGGCCGCAGCAGGCCACTGTCCACCACCACACACTGGAGGTTCTGGACCTGAGTGCCTGGTGCTGGCCGCTGGGCCCCTGCATCAGGCTCTACATGGGGGAGCCGCCCCCTGGCCACCACAGTGAGGTTGCCTCCTCCGGTCATTCTCTGTGGCTTCAGGTCGGGTTGCGCCCAGGGCCTGGCTGGCCCTCCAGGCAGCCGACTGCCCAGCCAGTGCAGTGAAATGGCTTTGGGGACCCAGAGTCAGGAAAACACAGGCTCTGACTCCCCAAGAGGCAGGCCAAGGAGAGCCTTTCTCCAGAGGACGTGCCAGTTGCCCACAGGATTCTCCAGAGCCGTCTCCTGTGCACACGCCGGGCCTGGTGCTGCTGAGACCATGCCTGTGCCCAGGGCCCAGGAGCTCCCTGTGCACCCTGCAGTCTGCAGATCACGCTGGGCGCTGCCTCCGCCTCTGGCCAATGTCCTCTGTTGAAGTGGAGCTCCCCCCGCTGCCCCCCTCCCCACACAGCTGCTCTCCTGGGGAAGGGGTGGGCGCTGGGTGCCTTTGACCCTCCTCAAAGAGGAGGCACCAGCTCAGTGTTGACACCTGACGAGGAGGGGGCTTGGAAACACTCAGGCTGTCTCCATCTGGAACCCATCCGCAGCTCACAGAGGGGGCAGTGACGCGGACCCTGAACCCAAAATGCCGTCCTTGAAAACTAAGCTGTAAAATCAGCCCACAGGTAAATGGCAGCTTAATTTCAGAGGAGAGACAATGAGGGGATGGAGCAAATCAGGTCGGGACCAGTGGGAGGGGGCTGCCCAGGCAGCAGGCGAGGGGGGCAGGGCTGGGGACAGGGACGTAAGGGAGGCACAGTGTCAGCCATGCCACAGGCCGACAGGCAGAGCGTCAGTCTGCAGGGATGGTGTTCAGTGGGGGACAGGACCCTGGTCAGCCGAGATTCAGACTCAGTCTGCGCATCGGGTGGAGGTCACAGCCCCCGCTGACCAGTGGGCTGGTGACCTCAGGTTGGTGCCCACCGACTCTGGCCTCGGCTTTCTCACCTGTAAACTAAAGCAGGGAAACTCTACACTTGGACTGTGTGGGCACCAGGCGGATCGCAGGCTCGGCCCACGGCACACGCTGCAGCATGTTGGCCACTGTCGTTGGGGACACCCGGGCTCCCAGGTCTAGCTTGGTCCCTGTTCCCACCGAGGCCCAGCTGGGATCCCCGAGGTCCCCCAGCTGCGATCCCTCACCCCGAGATGACTGACTTCCCGTGGAGTCTGTCACTGAGGGAATGTCCTGTCCTGCAGATGCAGTGTCCCGTGGCCTGGGCTGTCCACTAGCCCCTGCCGTGTGGCCTGGCTGAGCCCTGGTCAGGCGGGAGCCACACGCCCCTGGCTCCTCCGCCCACCCACAGTGTCCATGGGTCTCGGGAGGAGGCAGGTACAGCCTGCCCACGGGGCTGCACTTCCCTGTGACCCGAGGACAGCCCGTCACGGTGGAGGGACTGTCGGTGTGGGGTTTGGTGACCAGGTGTGTCAGCCTGACGCGGAGGCCAGCCTCACACCTGGCAGGGGTGCCCTGTGGCACTGCCGTGGCAGGGTCTGTCATTCCCATGTGAGATGCAGGTTCTGGCTTGAGCTTCGGGTCCTGGTCCCGCTGTGGGGAAAGGGCGGGTGGCACAGACCCTGCTTGGCTCTTGCCCTGCTCCTCTGAGGACCTGCTGAGCTGCTGAGCCCTGCCTCCTGGAGACAAGGCGGCGGCCAGGCCCTGGCGGACAGCATGAGGCCACACACCGGCCCCTGCAGAGTCCCCCACCTCTGCTGCACACCTCACATCATCCACATGCCCC
This sequence comes from Urocitellus parryii, assembly GCF_045843805.1. Classification (NCBI taxonomy): domain Eukaryota; kingdom Metazoa; phylum Chordata; class Mammalia; order Rodentia; family Sciuridae; genus Urocitellus; species Urocitellus parryii. The sequence goes on along the minus strand of NC_135535.1, from coordinate 2,146,481 downwards.
GGCCCAGCCTCCACCGCTCCCAGGAAGAACAGCTCCATGCCAAGGGCTGGCACCTCGGCAGACCACCCTCTGTCCAGGTGGAGGTGCGAGAGGGAGACTCGTGCTCCTGCTGGTATTGGCTCTCCATTTTAAGGCCTGTTCCTGCCCACAGCCCCCCACCTCCAGCAAGGTCAGGCACAGTGACAGGAGCGTTCCCTTGGTGTCCTCATCCACTCACTACTATGACAAAATGCCATGCGTCAGAAGAGTTATAAACAACAGAAGGTTTCTTCTCACAGTCCTGGAGGCCACAAGATCCAGCAGATTCGGGGTCTGGCTTATGGTGCTTTCCAACTGTCCTCACAGGGTGGAAAGTGGGGGGCTCTGGGCTCTCTGTTATCAGGGCACTAATCGCCTCCCAAGGCCCCCCAACTCCAGCTGCTGCCCCCCAGTGCACTTTCACTCCCCTTGGTCTTCAGAGCACCTGATTCCCCCCCTCCCTGCAGAGCAGAGCCACGGCACGACTTGGAGGGAGCTGTCCCGGCCCGGTCCCAGGTGGTCCTCGCTCGGCTAGGCCGGTGGCCCTGTCCCACCACACTGTCTCCTAGGTGGGCACCAACCAGGTCTGGGAGGGGAGGGTCACCAAAGAGTGACGGCAGAGGACACATGGGTCTCCTTCCAAAACAGGAGCACAGTCGGGCAAGGGAGCCCTGGAGGCAGCCGCTGTCTGTCCGGCACGGGCTGTGGGTCAGCTCTTTCTTTGCATTTTTTGTACTTTTTAATTTTATTTATTTGTTTATTTATTTGTTGGAACCAGGGATGAACCCAGGGGCACTTAACCACGGAGCCACATCCCCAACCTTTTTTTAGCTTTTTATTTTGAGACAGGGTCTTGCTAGGTTGCCTTGTGATCCTCCTGCCTCGGCCTCCCCAGCTTTAATCGTTTTTTGTTTTTTTTTTTAGACAAAAGAACATTTTCCCACCACACTTTGCACATCTTGCTTGGGCGGCACACGGGCTTCCAGGTGGTCAGAGTGGTAAGAGTGAGGACCTGGGTGGGCCTGGAGGGGAGCGTGGAGGCCTGTCCCTCCACTCCCCTAACTGACCCTTCCCCTGAAGAGACATGCAGGGGCAACCGTGGTTTCTCTTTAGACGAGCAACATGACAAAGGAGAAAAAATTCTCAACACAAAACAAAACAAACAAACAAAAAATAGCGAGAAGTAAAATATCTAATTTGCAAAATGTGCCCTACTCTAGATCATCCAAGCACTTGCTCTAATTAGTATTCCCAACTAGGCAGGAGCAGAAAGTCAAAATCTGCATTTAAATGAAGGTCTGCACAGCCCCCGCCCCAGGTCTGCTGGGCCCCAGGAGCCAGGAGCCAAGGCCAGGTGACTGATGGCCAGGGACGCAGTCTCCAGGAGAAGCGCTGCACACCCCGGGCTTAGGGCAGGCTCTGCGGCCCCCCGGGAAAGCCCAGGGAGCATGGAGGGCCTGCCCTGTCGTCCTCCTTCCCCAGAATTTACTGCTCACTAGTCCTGCTGTGGGCCCTTAGTTGGCAAGTCAGGCTCACAGGTCTCTCCCGCTCCCAGCTCGGCTTTCCTGTGCCCCTGCATGCAGGGCCGCAGGGCACCCATGCCACCTTCAGCCAGGCCCGGCTGGCACCTCTGCACCCCGACTCCTCATTCACCCCTTCATTCCCTCGTCTAGACTGGTGGGCACCGCCGTGCCCAGGCTGAGAGCAGAGGAAGGCCACGGGCAGGAGACAGAGTTCCAGACTCCAGGATGCAGCCACACGGGCTCCCAGGGGCCTTGCCGAGTCAGGTGGTGACCAGGTGACCCTGGACTCCCACAGGCCACCTGGTCACCACCTGACTCCCCTTGCCACCTGGCTGCCCACCTGCCTCTCCCTCAGCCACTTACTTCCCCCACAGGACGCAGGGTCTCTGTCCGCCTGGACATCCCTGGACCCCACCCCTGGACCTGCAGAGCCTCAGGTCCCGAGCCCTCCTGTGCACTGCTGGCCTCCGTGTCACCCTGCAGGCCTCCTGGCTGCCACTCCCACACCCCGAACCAGGCGCCACTGGGGTTTGTCTCTGCGTGATGAAAGACTCAGGAAGCGGGCTCCCCTCAGGCGGGGACCAGGGCCATTTGTCACATAAATAGAAAGCGCTGGGCCCGCAGCAGAGCTGGGCTTCACGGCTCCAGGAGAAAATTCCATTTGGCTAAATATGCTCTGAGGCCTCCGGCTTCCCTGGGGTGGGACAGACCAGGAGGCAGCTCTCTGCTCACCCCCACGTTCTCCAGGAGCGGGTGGCGCCCAGCCCTGCCCGCAGCACCAGCTTAGGGCTTCCCCAGCAGGATCTTGGGAAAGAGGCGTCCGTCCTTGGGCTTGGAGGCCACCTGGCCCCATCTGGGTGTCCTGATGTCCCCTGTATTTAGAGCAGCCACACGGAGTCAGCAAGGTCTTGGTGGCCCTGGTCAGTGCCATGTGAGATCCCAGAGCCAAGTCACGCTGGTCAGGCGCAGCTCTGAGGACACAGCTAGGGTGTGACGTTCCTCCCTAGTCCCATGGCGGCTGACGTTCAAGCGTGAAGTCACGAGTCCCAGGGCTGATGGGCACAGGACAGTGCCCCAGCCCAGCTCTCCTGTGCCAGCGGGGGCCTCCCATGCTGGACCCTCGGTTCTTTGTGCATTTAGTGTCCAAGAAGATGTCCAGGAGCCGCCCAGCCTGAGGGTCTCGGGTGACACGCGGTACCCACTGCGGAGACACCTGGGAGCCAGGAGGCAAAACGGGATCCAGCGGGTGCTGGAGAAAGAAGGGACAAGCCCAGCGAGCACTGAGGGCAGGACTCCGGGCGCTGGGCAGGCGGGCACACTGTCTGCCCTAAGCACTCAGCTCGGGAGGAGAATGGAAGCTAGGGTGGGAGGAGCCTGGGTCTCAGGGTGGCCGGCTGCCGTGCGGGACAGGCTGGGGGCTCCACGGGGGAGCCCAGCCCTCGACACCCCACCCTCACATCCTCTGGGCCGAGGTCCCAGCATCTCGAGGCACAGACTGGGCACCCCTGTGCCAACCGCCAGCCTGCAGAATCCGCGAGTGGGATGAGACCTCCCAGATGCGGTCGCCCTGCGTCAGCCTGAACAAGAAGCGGACTCTCTAAGGAACAAAGGCATTCACCAAGGATGGCCCTGGCCCTGGGGGTGCACGCGGGACCACCGGGGCAGATCCTGCAGGCCACGTGAAAGGCCCTCCCTTGGCTCCGAGGACCAGTACAGGGCTGGCTCCACCCAAGGTGACAGAGGACCCACATCCTGGCAGAGAGCTTCCTGTGTAAGGTCCTGGTGGCCTCTGTGCAGGGCTGAGGTCCCCACTGTCAGACTGACACGCAGAGATCCTCCTGGGGACCCTCCTGGCCCTGACGAGGACTTCCGCCACTCCAGCTGGCCTTGAGGGCTCACACGTTCTGTGTTCCCAGCAGGAGAGCCGGGGGCCCTCCTGGGGGATGCTCACGGTCCCCACTGTCCCCACATCCCTCATCAGCGCCCCAGACTCTCCTCCCATCCACATGTCCCACTTCAGAGATGGGAGTGTCAAGATCACTCCTGCCCTCACTTTTCTGACACTTGACAATCAGAAGCACTTTCAATACAACAATTAACTAAGTGAGGTGACGGCTAGGGTGAAGAGTCCCTTTCCATGTTTCAGAAAGGCCAAGGCTCGGAGCAAAGGCACTGGACCCAAGCCACCTAACTTTTAAAGGAACCAGAATGACTAACAGAACACAGGGTGGCTCCAGGCTGTTCCGCGCACCGTTCCCAGCGCTCACTGTGTTTATTCTCAATGCTGTGACATGGCCTTCAGGACCTCACAAGATCTGGCCCAAATAAACCTTCTTTGTTTCCTTTATAGTGTCAAACTACTGAGCATCAGTAAGGCCATGAATAGAAAGAGCTCAAGGGTCAGCTTGGTTATTTGTGCCCTGGGAGGCAAAGCCCTCCACATATTAACTTGTTTCCTCTTTTGCTTTGATGCTCAGGGAGCTCAATATAGCCACTGGAACTCAACTTAATAACAGTGCAGGACTCCAGGCCCCCCCACACCTGTACTTTACTTTTCCTGTATGGGTTTCTCTATTCTTCAAAGGTCACATTTCCCCCAGCCTAGTGTTGTATTTATGCACCAGGTAAACCAAGGATTTTTGCTCACTTCTCCATTAATAAATTCCCAGAGCCCAGGACTGGGCCAGATGAAGGGCCAATGCTTGCTGAAGGAGCAATTCATTCCCTGACACTGTCACTGGTACTGTGAGCATGGGGAAAGCCAGCTCAGAATGGCCAAGGTGTGGGACACGTTGCCACCCACAGAACTAGTCATTATTTCAAAGTGCAAAGACCTGCCTCTAAATGAACTGATTTCCAGCTCCATTTGGTGACAGTCAGAAGCGTGGCAGGGTCCTTCCTGTGAGAGCTGGTTCTGCTGACTTGCCCAGCCCTGCAGCAACCGGCTCCCAACCTCCTCGTCCTCACAGACTGGGCTCTGGGGGTCGACACAGACAGTGGATTTGGGACTGGTACCTTGCTGAGAGCCATTGCCAAGTAGGAATGACACATCGAAATTTCCTTGCCAGCGTACCCCATGTTGCTTAGAGGAAGGACTTGTGGAAATGGACTTGCCTTGGACATTTGCAGTGACATTGCATGTATGTTTGAGAAAGGTGACCCTGCTCAAGGACCAGGGTGGATCCGGGTTTAAGGAGGATCCTACTGGATTAGGGCGGTTCCAGGTTTAAGGTGTACCCTGCCAGGAATAGGGCATATCCTGCTGATTAGAGCCTGGTGGAGTACGTGATTTTTGCCCAGAACGTGAATTTCCCCAGAACGTGTTTGTAGAGGGCCAGTGTGAGTTCAGGAATAAAGAATTGCTGTTTGAATCTACAAGGCTGTGAGTGGCTTGTGATTTTGTGCCCAGCCAGACTGCGGCATTTGGTGGCCTGTATGCAGAACGTCTGAAACTTGGAGGTAAGTGAAATTGCTCGCCCCTGAGGGAAGGCGAGAGAATGGGTGACCCATTTCAAAAAACAATGTGTTCTTGTCTTGATTTATTTCGTTTTTGTTTCAAGCTGCCTATCCCTAGAAATTTCTCAGGCAAACTGGGGAAAATGGTTGGCTCAAGGTTTGAAGTTTGTCGGCCCCGAGGAAGAGAAAATTGATACAGTGATTTTTTATTCCGTTTTTGTTTCATTCAGTTTCGGTTTTGTTTTGTGTTATCTTATTGGGTTGCGTTATCTTTATAGAAGATTAGAAATTAGTAAAAAAGAAACCGAAAAGTTGTTAAGTAAATTGTTAGAGATTCAGACCATGGAGAAAGACATTTTAGATCAAGGAAAAGAGAAGGTCTCTTGAGCTAGTCAGAGAGAGGAAGAAATTTTAAAGGAAAAGGGTTATTAGGAAAAAGGCCACAACAGGAGGCTGTTACTAACTCCATTTTATCACCAGAGGGCGTAATTCAACCAACAGCCCCACTGATGGAGACAGCTGAGTGGCCCTCAAACCCTGTAGTTGATAAATGGGATCCTGAGACAGGACCTCAAAGATTAGCATGCCCTGTACTTGAACAGGTAGGAAGGCAGCGAATTCACCGTGCTTTAGATTTTAAAACAGTGAAGCACTTAAAGGTGGCTGTAACAACCTATGGTCCCCAAGCTCCCTTCACAGTAAGCATGGTCGAGTCCATTACTAACTTGGACATGACGCCAGCAGATTGGGCTAGCATGTGTAAATCTGTGCTAAATGGAGGACAATATTTGTTATGGAAGGTTGCCAATGAGGAATTTTGCACAGAGACAGCTAGGCGAAATGCACCAGCCGGTTACCCTCAAAGAAATCTAGACATGTTGTTAGGAAAAGGACCTTATGAGGGTCAACGGCAACAAATTGAATATGATCCTGCTCTATATGCACAGATTGCTGCAGATGCAGTTAGGGCATGGAAGACTTTACAAGGACAGGGAGATTTACAAGGTCAGCTATCTAAGGTAATACAGAGAGCTAATGAACCTTACGCTGACTTTGTAGATAGGCTTATTCAAACAGCTGCCAGAATTTTGGGGGATACAGAACAAGCAATGCCATTAATAAAACAACTGGCTTATGACCAAGCAAATAATTGCTGCAGAGAGGTTATTAGACCATGGAGACATGAAGATTTAAACACATATATTAAATTATGTAGAGATATTAATGAACAAGGGCAAGTCTTGGCAGCTGCAATACAACAGGCATTAGATGCCAGGCCAAAAACATGCTATAATTGTGAACAAACAGGACATTTTAAAAGGAGTTTCCCCATAGGAGGAGGGTTTAACAAAACTAGAAATCAAAGGAATAGAACACCGGGTATTTGCCCACGATGCCGTAGAGGGAGACATTGGGCTAATGAATGCCATTCTCAAACCACCATAGAGGGTACTCCCTTAACAAAAAACGGACAAGGACCAGGTATTTACCCATGATATCATGGAGAAAGGCATCAGGCTCCATTGCCAAAAAATGGACTGGGGGGCCCAATGCTCCGGGGCCCACAACCACAAATATATGGGGCAGTGGAGGAACCCAGCAACCCCATCAGGGTAGTGCCCAGGACACATTGTCCATCAGATCCCTCATCAGACAAACCACAGGGAGCACGGGGTTGGACATCTGCGCCTCCACCAGAGCAGTACTAACTCCAGAGATGGGAATTCAAATCATTCCCACAGGGGTAAAAGGACCTCTTCCCCAAGGAACAGTAGGCTTATTATTGGGACGTACTTCATCAACATTAAAAGGACTTATGATAAGTCCTGGGGTAATTGATCCCGATTATATAGGTGAAATAAAAATTATAGCTAGTTCTCCAAGAGGTATATCAGTAATTTCACCTGGAGATAGAATAGCACAGTTGTTAATAATACCCAGCCTACATAATAAATTCTCTAGTCGTAGTGTAGAAAGAGGTTCCAGGGGATTAGGCTCCACAGGTGTAGATTGGGCTATGCTGTCTTTAAATTTAGATTCTCGCCCAATGCTAAAACTAAATATTCAAGGACAGGAGTTTAACGGGCTACTGGACACAGGTGCTGACCTTAGCATCATCTCTCGTCAAGAATGGCCAAAACATTGGCGTTACAACAAGCCACTCAAACGCTTCGAGGCCTAGGAGTGGCGACTAATCCCCATAGAAGTGCAATGGTATTAGATTGGAAGGATCCTGAAGGATGTGAAGGAACTACACAGCCATATGTATTGGATCACCTTCCTATAAATTTATGGGAACGAGATGTCCTAGATCAATTAGGTTTGACATTAACAAATAACATCAATCCTAGTGCGCCCACTACTAGGGCTAGACAAGGTTTTAGGAAAGAAAAAAGATTAGGAGAACAAGAACAAGGTATAGCAGCACCAGTACAAATAGATCAAGGAACAGACAGACATGGGTTGGATTTTCAGAAAGGGCCACTGAGACAATCAAAATTACTTGGAAATCAGAAAGACCAGTGTGGGTTCCTCAGTGGCCCCTGACTAAAGAAAAGATACAAGTAGCCCATGATCTGGTCAAACAACAATTAGCGGAAGGACATATACAACCTTCCGTATCTCCCCATAATACTCCCATTTTTGTCATCAAAAAGAAATCTGGTAAATGGAGATTATTGCAAGATTTAAGAGCCATTAATAATGAGATGGTTATTATGGGACCTGCTCAATCAGGGATTCCTAAATTGTCTGCTTTACCAAAAACCTAGCTTGTTTTAGCTATAGATATTAAAGATTTTTTTTTCAATTCCAATTCATCCAGAGGATAGTCCATGTTTTGCATTTACTATCCCTGCACTGAATCATGAAGGTCCCGATCAGAGATATGAATGGAAAGTACTCCCTCAAGGGATGGCTAACAGTCCAACTATGTGTCAAATCCATGTTAACAAAGCAATCCAGCCACTTAGAAATCAAAATCCTGAACTACAAATATTTCACTATATGGATGATGTATTATTAGCACATAAAGATAAAAACACATTGCTGGAGTGTTATGCCACACTTACAAACTTATTAAAAAATTATAATCTAGAGATCGGAATAGATAAAGTACAATTAAATTTTCCAACTAATTATTTAGGAGTTCTATTATCCTCAACCATGGTCTGTCCACCAAAAGTTCAGATACTAGTAGATCAACTCAAATCACTTAACGACTTTCAAAAGTTATTGGGAGACATAAATTGGATAAGGCCTTATCTAGGCATACCAACAGGAGAGTTGGGATCTTTATTTGATATTCTAAAAGGTCCATCAGATCCAAATTCACCCCCATGTTAACTCCTAAAGCTAGAAAGGCATTAAAAATTATTGAAACATATATGGAAAATATGCATTTGGATAGAATTAATATAAGTTTGCCTTTATTATTTATTGTACTACCAACAAAAAAATATTCCTACAGGAGTATTTTGGCAAGAAGGTCCATTATTGTGGATACATTTATCGCATTCTCCTAACACTATTCTTACTAGGTATCCTGAGGCTGTAGGACAATTAATACTCAAAGGAATAAGAGCAACAAAGGGAGTGTTTGGAATTTCTCCCAATAAAATTATTACTCCATATACTATGGATCAAATTGATGAGTTAGCTAATGAGTTAAATACTTGGGCAATAATCATGTGTAAATCTAATGTTTCATTTGATAATCATTTACCATCTAATCCTTTGCTGTCTTTTTGGTCTAAGCATCCTGTAGTTTTTCCAAAAATGACAAGAAAAACACCTATCATGAATGCTCCAAATATATTCACTGATGGGTCTAATAATGGTACAGCAGCAGTAGTTACCCCTGATCAAACTTTTACATTTTTAGTACCCAAACAATCAGCTCAAAAGGTAGAGCTTAATGCAGTTTTACAAGCTTTTGTGATGTTCAAAGATTCTGTATTTAATTTATTTTCTGATAGTCAATATATAGTTAATGCTATTGTATCCCTTGAAGATGCTGGTAGGATTTCCCCTTCCTCTACTGTTTTCTCTTTGCTTTCCACTATACAAAGTCTAATCTGGGACAGAAAAGATCCATTCTTTATAGGACATATTAGGGCACATACAGGATTGCCTGGAGCCCTTAGTTTGGGCAATGATTTAGCAGATAAAACTACACATGACATACATATTTTCTCTACACTAGAAGAAGCTACAAATTTTCATAAAAGGTTTCATGTTAATGCTAATACTTTACAAAAGTGTTTTAAAATAACTAAGGAACAAGCCAGATATATAATAAAACAATGTCAAAATTGTGTGACCTTTTTACCACAATTTAATCTTGGAGTCAATCCTAGAGGACTGATACCTAACCATATTTGGCAGATGGACATCACACACTTGCCAGAATTTGGAAAATTAAAATATTTACATGTTATAGTTGATACTTCTTCCGGATTTTTGATGGGCTCCCTTCATGCCAGAGAAAAAAACTAAAGATGTTATAGCTCATTGCTTACAAAATTTTGCCACTGTGGGCGTTCCAAAACAGTTAAAACAGATAATGCCCCTGGTTACACTTCTACCTCTTTTAAACAATTTTGCTCATCATTTGGCATTACTCATGTAACAGGAATCCCATACAATCCACAGGGACAAGGCATAGTTGAAAGAGCTCATCAAACTATTAAAACGTACTTATTAAAGCAAAAAGAGGGAATTGGGAAGGGGTATATATTCCCCAAAGATAAACTTAAAACAACGCTTTTTACTCTAAACTTTCTAAATTTGGATTTATCAGGACTTAGTGCTGCGGAAAGACATATGTATCCAAAAAATGTACATAAGCCTAAGGTACTTTGGAAAGATATTCTAACAGGACAATGGAAAGGTCCTGACCCAGTGATTGTCTGGAGTGGGGGTTCTGTTTGTGTTTTTCCACAGGGAGAACAGCAGCTGATTTGGATTCCAGAGAGATTAACTAAAGCAATTTCTACAGAAAAAGAAGATGATTTGACTCAAATGCATAACAGCTGATATCCAGAGCTCCAGCTTGGCTATTCTTACATCTGCAACAGTGATTAACCAGGGTGCTTTTTTCAATATCTATTTTATTATTGCATTTTCCCACATCATAAAGTTCTATTTTATTTTTTGAGCTCATACAAACCTAGGTTAATGTTTTTCTGATCAGTTTTATTTTTTTGACTGTGGAGTTTTTAAACATTGCAATGGAAATTTCACCTAGGTAAAGCTACAAGGCCTTTATTTTTGTCTTATGTGTTGTACATTTGTGTGCACTCTTGTGTTTTTTGTTGTATGTCTGTATGTGTGTATGTCCATATTTCATATATTAGGAGCACTCATGAAAAAATGGATCCAAATTATTTTTTTTTATTCACGTGATTTAAATGGTTTAATTTAAATTAGGTAAACAGCTGTTAAGGATTGTTTTTAAAGGTGGTTAACAGATCTGTTTGTTTACTAATTTAAATTAGGTAAACAGCTGTTAAGGATTGTTTTTAAAGGTGGTTAACAGATCTGTTTGTTTACTAATTTAAATTAGGTAAACAGCTGTTAAGGATTGTTTTTAAAGGTGGTTAACAGATCTGTTTGTTTACTTTCACCTTTCCTTTTCATTATATTTAATAATTCTGTTCAGGATAATGTCTCTTTAGCATCTTTTCCAGAATTCCCATCTCCATCCCAGTGCCAGTGAAGACTAAGATAAAACCAAACTACAGCTTCTATGATAACTATCACAGTAAACTGTATAAACTGATGCATCAATAAATATAACTCAACAAGTAATGTTCAATCAAGGACTCGATTTACTTTGGGAGGAAATGGACATATTGATAGACTCCTCCGCTTTGAACTCTTTGCAGAACTTGCCTGGACTATATATCACTTGTATGCATTGTGAACTATCGTTTGGTGCAGCAAATTGTGGTAGTGCTGGCATATCTTTGCTGATGGTGTCACCAGTGATGCAATTTTTATTTCCTTGCCAGCGTACACCATGTTAATTGTGGTAGTGCTGGCATATCTTTGCTGATGGTGTCACCAGTGATGCAATTTTTCCAAAGGAGCTATCAATTGGCTTGGTCAGGAAGGCAACAATAAAAGTATATCACTCACAGATTGTCTCCTTAAGCCAGGGGATGACAATGACCAGTAACAATGCAATCCATAGAGTGTCACTACCCAGGATGCCCAGCTTTCCTGTGTACCAGAACAGGTCGGCTAGAACACTCATAATAGCAAAATACGCAGCCAAGACCAGAAGTGTTCTGGAGACTTAACAGAGCATAGGTATGAAGAAAAAGTCGAATAACTGGAAAAATATATGTTCCCAGATGAGAAAGCTCAGCTTTTTAAAGATGTCAAACCTCCCTGAGTTAAGTGATTAAAAATTAGAATTCCAATGAAAATCCCAGTAGATGTGGAATGTGTGTTTGATTTGGAAGGTTTTTCCTTCAAAACTAAAGTGATAGATAACCAAGAAAATTTTCCTATCAAATGGCTCTGCTTTAATCAGATAGTCTGCTATTTGTATTTTTAAAATATAAATAGAGAGGTCAGTGGAGTGACACCCTAGGGCTGATGGTGGAGCCTTATCCTGGGCTGGGGGTGGATCCTTCTCCTGGGCTGGGGGTGGAGCCTTCTCGTGGGTGGAGGTGGAGCCTTCTCCTGGTGTAGGGGTGGAGCCTTCTCCTGGTGTAGGGGTGGAGCCTTCTCCTGGTGTAGGGGTGGAGTCTTCCCCTAGGGTGGGGTGGAGCCTTCTCCTTGTCTAGGGGTGGAGCCTTCTCCTGGTCTAGGGGTGGAGCCTTCTCCTGGTGTAGGGGTGGAGCCTTATCCTGGTGTAGGGGTGGAGCCTTCTCCTGGGTGAGGGTGGAGCCTTCTCCTGGGCTGGGGGTGGAGCCTTCTCCTGGTGTAGGGGTGGAGCCTTCTCCTGAGTGGGGTGGAGCCTTCTCCTGGTCTAGGGGTGGAGCCTTATCCTGTTGTAGGGGTGGAGTCTTCCCCTGGTGTAGGGGTGGAGCCTTCTCCTGGGTGGGGTGGAGCCTTCTCCTGGGTGGGGGTGGAGCCTTCTCCTGGTCTAGGGGTGGAGCCTTCTCCTGGGCTGGGGGTGGAGCCTTCTCCAGGGCTGGGGGTGGAGCCTTCTCCTGGGTGGGGGTGGAGCCTTCTCCTGTTCTAGGGGTGGAGCCTTCTCCTGGGTGAGGGTGGAGCCTTCTCCTGGGCTGGGGGTGGAGCCTTCTCCAGGGCTGGGGGTGGAGCCTTCTCCTGGGCTGGGGGTGGAGCCTTCTCCTGGGTGGGGGTGGAGCCTTCTCCTGTTCTAGGGGTGGAGCCTTCTCCTGGGTGAGGGTGGAGCCTTCTCCTGGGCTGGGGGTGGAGCCTTCTCCTGGTGTAGGAGTGGAGCCTTCTCCTGGTGTAGGGGTGGAGTCTTCCCCTGGGGTGGGGTGGAGCCTTCTCCTGGTCTAGGGGTGGAGCCTTCTCTTGGGCTGGGGGTGGAGCCTTCTCCTGGGTGGGGGTGGAGCCTTATCCTGGTGTAGGGGTGGAGCCTTCTCCTGGGTGGGGGTGGAGCCTTCTCCTGGTGTAGAGGTGGAGCCTTCTTCTGGTGTAGGGGTGGAGCCTTCCCCTGGGGTGGGGTGGAGTCTTCCCCTGGGGTGGGGTGGAGCCTTCTCCTGGGCTGGGGGTGGAGCCTTCTCCTGGTGTAGGGGTGGAGCCTTCTCCTGGGTGGGGGTGGAGCCTTCTCCTGGTGTAGGGGTGGAGCCTTCTCCTGGGTGGGGGTGGAGCCTTATCCTGGTGTAGGGGTGGAGCCTTCTCCTGGTGTAGGGGTGGAGCCTTCTCCTGGGTGGAGGTGGAGCCTTCTCCTGGGTGGGGGTGGAGCCTTCTCCTGGTGTAGAGGTGGAGCCTTATCCTGGTGTAGGGGTGGAGTCTTCCCCTGGGGTGGGGTGGAGCCTTCTCCTTGTCTAGGGGTGGAGCCTTCTCCTGGGTGGGGGTGGAGCCTTCTCCTGGTGTAGGGGTGGAGCCTTCTCCTGGGTGGGGGTGGAGCCTTATCCTGGTGTAGGGGTGGAGCCTTCTCCTGGGTGGGGGTGGAGCCTTCTCCTGGGTGGGGGTGGAGCCTTATCCTGGTGTAGAGGTGGAGCCTTCTCCTGGTGTAGGGGTGGAGTCTTCCCCTGGGGTGGGGTGGAGCCTTCTCCTGGTCTAGGGGTGGAGCCTTCTCCTGGTGTAGGGGTGGAGCCTTCTCCTGGTGTAGGGGTGGAGCCTTCTCCTGGGTGGGGGTGGAGCCTTATCCTGGTGTAGGGGTGGAGCCTTCTCCTGGGTGGGGGTGGAGCCTTCTCCTGGTGTAGAGGTGGAGCCTTCTCCTGGTGTGGGGGTGGAGCCTTCTCCTGGGTGGGGGTGGAGCCTTCTCCTGGTGTAGAGGTGGAGCCTTCTCCTGGTGTAGGGGTGGAGCCTTCTCCTGGGTGGGGGTGGAGCCTTATCCTGGTGTAGAGGTGGAGCCTTCTCCTGGTGTGGGGGTGGAGTCTTCCCCTGGGGTGGGGTGGAGCCTTCTCCTGGTGTAGGGGTGGAGCCTTCTCCTGGTGTAGGGGTGGAGCCTTCTCCTGGTGTAGGGGTGGAGCCTTCTCCTGGGTGGGGGTGGAGCCTTATCCTGGTGTAGGGGTGGAGCCTTCTCCTGGGTGGGGGTGGAGCCTTCTCCTGGTGTAGAGGTGGAGCCTTCTCCTTGTGTGGGGGTGGAGCCTTCTCCTGGGTGGGGGTGGAGCCTTCTCCTGGTGTAGAGGTGGAGCCTTCTCCTGGTGTAGGGGTGGAGCCTTCTCCTGGGTTAGGGTGGAGCCTTCTCCTGGTATAGAGGTGGAGCCTTCTCCTGGTGTAGGGGTGGAGCCTTCTCCTGGGAGGGGGTGGAGCCTTATCCTGGTGTAGGGTTGGAGCCTTCTCCTTGGACCAGAGTGGAGCCTTCTCCCGGTGTAGGGGTGGCGCCTTCTCCTTGGACCAGAGTGGAGCCTTCCCCTGGTGTAGGGGTGGAGCCTTCTCCTGGGTGGGGGTGGAGCCTTCTCCTGGGGCGTGGTGGGGCCTTCTCCTGGGGTGGGTGGAGTCTTCCCCTGGGATGGAGGTGGAGCCTTCTTCTGGGGCGGGATGGAGTCTGGTCCTAGGGAGGGAATGGAGCTTTCTCCGGGGACAGGGGTCCACAGGCCGGAGCTCTGTGGGGTTGGGGTTCTGGGCGGTTCAGAGATGTCAGGTTACTGTGATGACATCTCCCTGACATGCCCTAGACATCTACAAAGCACAGGTTTAGGGGAAACCGAAATGTCTTCTGGCTAAGGGAGCATGGCACCAGGCTGGCAGGCTGAGGGGTCCCACCACCCCAGGGAGGTCGAGGACCACAGCACAGGACAGGAGGCAGCCAGAGCCTCATCCCAGCGGAGGCCATCCCCAGGGGGACTGTCAGCACAGGGCTTCCCCATGCAGAAGTCGGTGTGGACACCTGCTTTAGCAGAGTGGTGTGTGGGCAGTGCCTGGCACCAGCTAGGAAGTGCTCTCTCCAAGACACGTGAACCGGGACCCCAGGGAGGCTTCTGGCCCTCTATAGCTGTCAGGAGGCACTTAGGTTGGGGACAAGATACACGACCCCTGGAGGACCCAGAAGGCAGATGCAGCACCTGGAGGTTGGACAGGGCAGATGTGAGGCTCTCCCAAGCTATGTCTAGAGACCAGGGGCTGAGGGCATGGTCCTGCCCACAGTGGGCAGGAGGCCCAGTGCTCCCCAGGCCCTGCCTGGATCAGCTCCAGACCACCAGAGTGAGCTCTGCCCAGCCATGGGAAAGAGTGTGTGGCCTACAGGATGTGCCCCCAGAAGGGTGGCATGGTCAGCAAGCTGCCCTGGCCTGGCCGGCAGACACCTGGCTACAGGAGGGAAGGGCAGGATGTCTCCTGCCTCCATGGAGAGACACTGAGGAGGGGCTGGGGAGATGGCAGGGCCCTGGTGAAGAGAGGGAGAGGGAGGTGGCCGCAGGTGTGTGCCCCAGCACCTTGGACCACAGCAGGAGAGCTGGGGAAGTCGAGTAGCCCTGTCTCCTGGGACCAGCCTTCCTCAGCTTCCCGAGGGAAGAAGGTCCTCAGTGTGAGTTCGAGGATGGACTCAGAGCAGGAAGGGGACACTCTCCTCAAGCAGTTCCCAGGTGGGAGACTTGAGGGTCATAAATAGAGCCTGGGGGTGGATCAAATCCCACCTCTGCTCCTGACGAGCTGTGTGACCTGGGCTAAGTTACTTCACCTTCCTGTGCTTCAGTTCCTCTCCCATCCAGTGGATGATTGCTCATTCTACTGAGGCGTAAGTCAATTAGAATCAAGTGCTCAAAATAGTGCCCTGCCGGGTAAGTGCTCAGAGTGGGGAAGGGCCGAAGCCAGTGACCCTGTGACAGCCGTTCAGCCATGGTGATGGCAACGAGGAGGGCCGTCCCCGCTCCTGGGGGACAGATGGCTTACGGAGAGGCTTCCCTAACAGCGCGGCTCCGTTTTCCTCTACCATCAGGCCTGCCCTGCAGCTGTGTGAGCCGGCGGGTTCCACTCCCTTGTCTCCTCACTGCTGTACCAAGAGCATCTTTCGCTCCTGAGAAGAAGAAGGCCTGCGAGCAGGTGCCCTGAGGGGCAGACCCGCGGCAGGCCCCACGGCCAGGAGCAGCCTCCAGCTGGCGTGAGGCACAGGGCCAGGGACAGTTCGGCATGGCCAGGAGAAGGTGACTGACCCTCAGGGCCCGGCCACGGCTGGAGCCACCCTTCCTCTGTGGCCTCTGCTCGGCAGCTGTGGGCTGACTCCTGGCCACCCTGTGGCCACCGGGCCGGCTCCCATGTACGTGGTGGTGCACGGGAAACCATGAGGCAGCTGCCCCCAGTGACCCCGGAGCCAGGTCCACCTTGAGATGATGCCCACCTCCCGGGAAGAAAGCTGGGGCAGCTGTGTGGACCCGCTCACAGGCCGCAGGCGCAGGCAGGGGCCGGCTCAGGAGCCCCAGAGCCGGCGGCCCGCCTCGCCCTGCTGCTGACTCAGGTGGGGAGGACCGAGCTCGGGCTCAGCCCAGAGGAGCACACTGCAGCAGCTTCAAGGGAACCCACCGGAAGCTTAGAAGAGACTGAACCGGTGAGTAGAGCATCACCCCAGTGCCCTGAGGTTAGTGACTGGGACAATGTGGCATTTCCATTGTTGTAGAAACAGTCGCTTTAAAAATATTCCAGGATATTAAAATCACTTACTGTGTGTCAGAAATCTAATTGCAGTGATTAAGCCTAATGAGCGTGAGTCACCTGAGCAGAAATAACCAGGAGAGCATGGCTCTGCTGTGAGAGCGGCACTGGGAGCCAGCCCCACCTGGGAGCTAATGTCCCCAGCACCACAAGTGCCAGCCTCTGACGGGTGGACAAGAAGACGGCAGCACCGAGGCCGCTCTCGAAAAAACAGGCGGTGAGCGGCAGTGAGCGCGGTGAGCCACCGTGGCCCCTGGCGCTGCTGTGCTCCCAGGGCTGCGGCAGGAAGGCAGAGCCTCACCTCCCAGGAAAGAGCTTCGGCAGCGAGCTTCCTGGCCCAACAGGCCCAGGACAGGGCAGCCACTGCCCTTGGGTGGTCGAGCTCCCTAAAATGCTGCCAACATGTCCCCAGCCCCAGAGAGACAGGTCCAGAAGCAGACGGAGCTGCAGACACAGCTCAGGGGTGAAGCGACAGCTTCAGGCAGCCCTGGGTCAGAGCCGGAACCTGTGCTGCTGAACCAGCCCAGGGGTTATTTCTGTGCCTCATTTTCAACCTTTGGAAAATGAGGAGGAAGTGTCCATCTCGCCAGCCATGGAAGCAAGTTGGTGTAAATAGCCACGGGAGGAGACCCTGTGACAACCCCGCCGACCGCCCGACCCAGGCTGGAGGGGCCCTGCTGGAGAGGAGCAGGTCAGATATAAAGATCAGGGGCAGGGCCCACAGAAGGCCATGCCCTAGGCTGCCCGTGAGCGCCAGGGTGACCAACGGGCACAGGCACCGCAGCCCTTGCTCTTGAGCCTGGCAGAGGCCGCTCGCCCTGACGGACAGTCCGTGGCGCCTTCTCAGTATCTCCCAAGAGTCTCTGAGCCAGCAGGAATGCACACCCATCAAGGCCTGTCCACGCACGTCACAGCTGAAACAATCCCCTTCGGGCTGGAGCCACTACCTACGTGACTGGCAGGCTGCCCGTCGTGGGCAGGTTGGCATTCGCTGTGTTTCTGCCCAAGAGAAGGGACACAGCCAGCACAGGGAGCTTTTATTAGCAGACAAAAGCGCAGCACCGAGGAGCCGAGACGCCCCCGCCTGCAGGGTGGGCTCCCGAGCCAGCCTGGCCACTTATCCACCCAGGAGGCCTGCTGTGGACCCAGGAGCCAAGGGGAGCGCTCCGCGCACAGTGGCCATCACCCTGTGCCCCTGCCTTCATGTGCCCTCACCCATCCACCCACCTGTATGTTAGTTGTTGACTGATTTTCTTATTAATGGAGAGGCTGTGACTGAGCATCTACGCTCCTTGCAGGGTGTGAGTAATGCTTATTTCTGGATCCAGCTCTGTTCTGACGGATCTTATGAGCACAACCAAAGGGCATGAGAAGTTTCCAACCGGCTCAGTTACAGCCCGACTGGCAGCCTGCTGTGGCTGGAACCGTCCCCACAGCTCAGTGCAGGAGACCCAATCCCCACAGTCACATGTCGGTGGCCTTTGGAGCTGGGGCCTTGGGGGGAATTAGGACTGGAGGAGATCCTGAGGGTGGCCCTGTGCTGGCCTTAGTGTCTTTATAAGGAGGGGAGGAGAGGTCTGAGCTGACAGCCCTGCCTTGCCGTCCTCATGGTGCATCCATAAAGCCCTCAACAGAGGCCGGGCTGATGCTTCCCTTCCTCCAGAGTCAGGACCCAAACAGACCTCTGATCTTTATAAGCTGCCCAGTCTCTGGTCTTCAGTTACAGCAACACAAAATGAACTCAGACACAACTCAAATGTACAAGGCTATTTATAGGATTACAAAAGTATGCAGCACCCCAAAAGGTAAATTCACAATTTCCGGTACCTCATAAATGATCAGGCATCCAAGGAATCCAGCAATACAACAGGAGATAAATCAATCAATTCAAAGTGAGTCAGAACTGACTCAGATGTTAGAATTTGAAGACAAGGAAACCAAAAACAGTTATTATGATCATAGTCTATATGCTCAGAAAGCTAAGTGGAGACAAGATCATCCATCATCCAGAGAGGTGACTGTGAGAGATGTCAAACATCCCAGCTGGGGTAGCGGCTGAGAGACATTGCAGAACAATTAGTCAATTTGAAAACTACCAGAAATGAAACACAGATAGAATCATTTTTAAAAGTGGAAAGACCACCCGTGAGCTATACAACAAATTCAAATAACTTCCATGAGCATAATTGAAGTCTCAGAAGAACATTTGAAGAATAAACCCCTAAAGGTCCAAATTACATTGTAAACCCACGGATCCAAGCAGGTGAACAGAGCCTCAGCGGATGGAAGAGCAAGCCAGCTCCCGCTGGACGTCACACCCAGTCTACACCGGCCACCAGCAGCAACCCTCGAAAAAACCTCGTCCACAGGCAGAGGAACCAGTGTGGCGGAGCTGCCGGCAGACTTCTGGCCAAGACGGCGAAACAAGAGGAGACCGAGAACACAGCTAACGGGCTAACAGGGAAACAGAGCCAGCCCGAGAATCCCAGCGGTGATTGAGGACATTGGCCAGCTGGTCCTAACGTCTCTTTGAAAGGACAAAAGACCAAGAGCCAACATAATCAAGAAGGAGAAAGCAATGTTGGGAGAGGACGCCACCCTCCCTTGGGACCTGCTGTTCCCCCTGCAGGGCTGATGGTGAGGTGACAGGGACAGGCAAGATCAGGGGCCAGAAGAGAGAAGCCAGAAACCAGCCACACAGATCCAGCCCAGGGTCCTCAGCTAAGCCACAGGTGGCACTGGGCGAGCCTCTTCCTGCAGGGGAGCTGGAGAAACTGTGGCACACCCTCCCACAGACCACACCCTCCCACAGGCCACACCCCTCCCACAGACCACACCCTCCCACATACCACACCCTCCCACATACCACACCCCTCCCACAGACCACACCCTCCCACAGACCACACCCCTCCCACAGACCACACCCCCACAGACCACACCCTCCCACAGACCACACCCCTCCCACAGACCACACCCCCTCACAGACCACACCCTCCCACAGACCCCACACCCCCACAGACCACACCCCTCCCACAGACCACACCCCTCCCACAGGCCACACCCTCCCACAGACCACACCCCTCCCACAGGCCACACCCCTCCAACAGACCACACCCCTCCCACAGGCCACACCCCTCCACAGACCACACCCTCCCACAGACCACACCCTCCCACAGACCACACACCTCCCACAGACCACACCCCTCCCACAGACCACACCCTCCCACAGACCACACACCTCCCACAGACCCCACACCCCCACAGACCACACCCTCCCACAGACCACACCCTCCCACAGACCACACACCTCCCACAGACCACACCCCCACAGACCACACCCCTCCCACAGACCACACCCTCCCACAGACCACACCCCCACAGACCACACCCCTCCCACAGACCACACCCTCCCACAGACCACACCCCTCCACAGACCACACCCCTCCACAGACCACACCCTCCCACAGACCACACCCTCCCACAGACCACACCCCTCAAACAGGCCACACCCCTCCCACAGACCACACACCTCCCACAGACCACACACCTCCCATAGACCACACCCTCCCACATACCACACCCTCCCACAGACCACACCCCCCACAGACCACACCCTCCCACAGACCACACCCCTCCCACAGGCCACACCCTCCCACAGACCACACCTCTCCCACAGACCACACCCCTCAAACAGGCCACACCCCTCCCACAGACCACACCCTCCCACAGACCACACACCTCCCACAGACCACACCCCTCCCACAGACCACACCCTCCCACAGACCACACACCTCCCACAGACCCCACACCCCCACAGACCACACCCTCCCACAGACCACACCCTCCCACAGACCACACACCTCCCACAGACCACACCCCCACAGACCACACCCCTCCCACAGACCACACCCTCCCACAGACCACACCCCCACAGACCACACCCCTCCCACAGACCACACCCTCCCACAGACCACACCCCTCCACAGACCACACCCTCCCACAGACCACACCCTCCCACAGACCACACCCTCCCACAGACCACACCCCTCAAACAGGCCACACCCCTCCCACAGACCACACACCTCCCACAGACCACACACCTCCCATAGACCACACCCTCCCACATACCACACCCTCCCACAGACCACACCCCCCACAGACCACACCCTCCCACAGACCACACCCCTCCCACAGGCCACACCCTCCCACAGACCACACCTCTCCCACAGACCACACCCCTCAAACAGGCCACACCCCTCCCACAGACCACACACCTCCCACAGACCACACACCTCCCACAGACCACACCCTCCCACAGACCACACCCCTCCCACAGGCCACACCCTCCCACAGACCACACCTCTCCCACAGACCACACCCCTCAAACAGGCCACACCCCTCCAACAGGCCACACCCCTCCCACAGGCCACACCCCTCCCCCCAGCAGCCTAGGAGGCCCCTCGGGCAGATGCAAATGCAGACAGAGGAAACTCCTGGGAGGTGACAGGAAGAAAAGCCAGATGTCCTGGGTGGTGGTGACTTTTCTGCACAACACCAAAGGCTCCGATGGTAAAGGCAGCATTTCATAAGCTGGACTTGGTAGAATTGCTGGAGAAATGTGTTCTGTGGAAGGCCAAACCTGGGAGAATGTCTGCCCAAGACGGATTCACTATTCAAAATACACAGAGTTCTCAAATCTCAACAGTAAGAAATCACCACAGTATGGGTCAAAGACTCCTAGAGAATGCACGATGATGGCGGTAAGTCCAAGAGAAGGTCCTCCCCACCGTAGATGACCAGGGAAATACAGAATCCCCGAATCCGACCTGAGACCCCGCTGCACACTCCTAGAGTTGCCGAAATCCAGGGCTCTGCCCGTTCCTGAGGCTGTGGAGAGGGCGGAGGGTCAGGAGCCTCGCTCTGCCCGTGGGAATCCATGGTCCAACACTTTGGAGAGCAGCCTGGCAGTGTCACAGAACTAACGGACCCTCACATACACTCCTTGACACTCATGGGAAGGAGTCAAAGCCATGGCCACACGCCCTCGCCCCCCACATGTGTCCACGGCTGCGTTACCAGTGTTTGCTGAAGCCTGGAAGCCAGTGCTCTTCCCAGGTGGCTGGATAATTAAGGCTCGGTCATCTCGGGCGGTGGACCAGCACTCAGGGCTTAGAAGGAAAGACGGGGAGACCTGGGGGAAGCCCGGGAACAGGGAGCCCGTCGGCAGCTACGGACACTCCATAAAAGCAAAACTGGGGAGACCACCCACAGCCGCCGGGAGCCCAGGGCCAGCAAGGGGGGAGGGAGGTGGGCAGAGCACAGAGGCCCCGGGAGCAGAGGACGCCTGGCCATGCTGCCACGTGGAGACACCTCACATGCACTACTCGAAACCCACTGGACAGAACCACAGGGTGGACCCTGGGGTGAACTGGACTCGGGTGACTGCGGGTGTCAAGTGGGCTCACCAATCAGGAGTTGGCGGGGGCCCTGCTGGGGACAGGGGTGGGGGAATCACTTGACCTTCCTCTCAGTTTCCCTGTTGACATAAAACTGCTGTAAAAACCGCCTGTTTAAAGGGTCGTGCTAGAATTCTGCATTCAACCAAAGAACTTTAAGTAAACAGTAACTAATAGAAAGTAGTGAAGGCAAAGTGCTGTTTCAGACCCTCCAAAGGTGAACGCCGGCACCTCCCGCAGACCTGCGCAGGGGGCACGAGGTGTCAGAAGGGCTCGCGGAGGAGCAGGGGCCCGTGGCTGGTGGATGGGGAGCATTTCATTTCTACTGCGTGATCGTTTCCATTGTCTCCACAGAAACGTAAGATGCCGGGCTAATAACACGGCTGCTGGTGGAGTGCCTGGTGGCAGCTGGTGGCACACAGGACAGGGACAGCTTTAAGGCCTTTTGCACCTGCCCTGTGTGGGGCGGGGGTTCCCGGGGCAGGTCAGCGGAGGAGACAGAGGGTGTTAGTACAGAGAGACCCAGCCAGACACAACATCATGGATCATTTCAACCTTTTATTCCAGAACAGGACGACACCCAGGGAATGGACCCGCTTTCCCGGTGGAAAATGAGTCACTGAACAAAGGAGGGAGGATTTAGAGATCGAGTCCGAGTGGGCACTCGGGAACCTGGGTTTCTGGGTTGTAGATCAGCGGCCAGCACCTGGAGAGGGGTTATCTCAGAAGAGATGAGTGATTCCTAGAGACCTTTGCCCTGGGCTTGATTCATCCCTTTGTCCCCTCCTGTGGCCAGCACCTGAAAGGGACTGACCTTGAGAAGGAGGAAAGCCATCAGTGCAGGGCTTCTTTCCGTTCCCCTTCCCAGGCCACATGGGGTTTTTATCTCCATATCCAATAGACAGCCACCCAACACCACGGAGTATGTCTTTAATGGTGGAAAGGAAAAGGACGGGCCACGGAGGATGACAGTCGTGTTATTCACAAATCTGTTCAAAGATGTAAACAGGGTGATCGTGGCCTCAGCCCAGGGGACAAAACATTGCCAAACACTCACGCAACAAATAAGAAAGATGTGACAAACTCCAAGCACCTGGGGAGGCAGCTCGGTGACAGAGCCCCGTCCAGCGGGAGAAGGCCCTGCTCCGCCCCAGCACCCACCCACCCGAGGGGGAATGCAAACATTAAGAGGAGTAGAAGGAAAAGTAGGAACATCGACAGCCGGAGTTTGGGGGTTCAGTTTCCTTCTCTCCGTAACTGGTAGAAGAGGCAGGCAGGCCATCGGGGGGTCCCTAGGAGGTAAACCACACCTGGAGAGCAGCCCGCTCTGCAGACACCAGCAGGCACGGCCCGAGTCTGTCCTGGGATCACAGTGGAAACGAGTCAGAAACCCCAAACTGAAAGACCTCTGGAAGATCATCAAATATCTGGAAAACCAATAACATGCTCTTACCTCACCCCTGGGTCAGAGAAGACATCAAGGGGGAGATAAGGGAGAGTTCTGAAGGAAACAAAGACGAGACCTGCCCAAGGAAACCCCTGTCTGCCAAGCAGCTCCGCAGAGACGAGAGCGGGTCCCTGGCCAGGCAGAGGAGAGGCCCCTGTCCGTGGCCTCCCTTCACCTCCAGGGGCAGAAGGAAGGAAGGAACGGGCATCGCATCCCCCAGGGGAGCAGGGGACAGGAAAGGCACAGCACCTGAGTGCAGAGGTGGCCCTCACAGCAGAGGAGCCGCACAGGCCGACCCCGCCTTGGGAGGGTGCAGAGGCCTCGCCCAGGAAGGCCCGGCTCTTCTGGGGTCTCCTGGACAGCTCAGCTCCCAGGCACCCTGCTGGCTGGCAGCCTCCACCTTGCCCTGGAGGGACTCGGAGTCCCCAGGGACGCTGGCAGATGATGCCTTGGTGCCCACAGGGGTCCTCTTCCTGCACATGGGGCGGCTCTCAGCCCCCGTGGTCACACCTGGCCCACAGAGTGCAGGCCTGAGCTGCGGAAGCCACTCCCAGCCCTGCCCAGGAGCTTCCTCGGAGTCAGCCTCTCTCTGCGCCCTGGCCGACTCGGGAAGGTTCAGGAGGACAGGAGGTGCTGGGGACTGGCCCCTGGTGCCACCAGGGCCCACAGGTTGGCATCCTAACCTCCAGGCATCTGTTTGGGGCTTTCTAATGTCATTCAGCTGGATCCGGGGGGTCCAGGGGTCAGGGTCCTACAGGAAGAGGCCCTGGGAGCCAGAGCACCATCTCCCACCATGAGGACACAGGGACACACGGCCATCTCCAAGCCCAGAAGAGCGTCCTCATCAGGACCTGAGTCATCAGGGGCTCTGGTCTCTGGACTGTGAGGAAGTGAGTTTCTGTGGTGAAGACCCCCAGGCTGGGCTACTGCACGTGGAGCCCACCCACGGGAGGGGCAGGGGAGGATCATGGCGTCACTGTTCAGATGGGTGCAGTAAGAGGTCCCAACCAGGAACCGCCTTCAGCTGACATCAGACCCTACTGCCCTGGCCTGTGCCGTGAGGGAGGCAGCTTCCTTCCCCCTGTGAGCCCCAAGCCCTGGGCATCCTCGGGCGGCAGGCAGAGGCAGGTCCCCGAGGACCAGAGAAGCTGGCACAACCTTGGGTGACATGAGGAGGGGAAGACAGAGGAGCAGCCAGGCCAGGCAGCCCCAGGGTGAGAAGGACATCAGAGCAAACATGCCACCGTGAGAGAGGGGACTGTCCCCTCCTCTGATCTGCACAAGCCCCCCCCAGGGGCCCACTGGAGATGGCAGCTGGAAATCAGGCTCAGAGAGCAGGCTGCCCCTGACAGCAGATGGCAAGAGGGCAGGGACCGGGCACCGGGGGACACCAGGGAGCAGACTCCAGGAGCTCGGGGTGCAGAGGGCTGGAACACCAACGGCCTCTGGAGACAGAAATTTCAAAATCTAGCAACAAATATAAAGCAACGGCTGTGTTCAATGAGATCGATACACAGGGGAGGTCAGAGCCAGAGGCGTCCAGAGAAAACCTACGGGCTAACAAGGGGAGCCTGTGGCTTAGATAAAGTGTCCCCTATGAGTTAGATAGAGTGGCCTCTATGTGTTAGACAGAGTGACTTCTATGAGTTACATAGAGTGGCTCCTGTGGGTTAGATAAATGTCCCTGTGGGGTAGATAGAGAGTCCCCTGTGGGTTAGATAAAGTGGTCTCTACGGGTTAGATAGAGTGGCCCCTGTGGGTCAGATAGAGAGTCCCCTGTGAGTCAGATAGAGTGTCCCCAATGTGTTAGAGAGTCCCCCATGTGTGAGATACAGTGTCCCCTATGAGCTAGATAGAGTGTCCCCTGTGGGTTAGATAGAGTGTCCCCTGTGGGGTAGATAGAGAGTCCCCTGTGGAGTAGATAAAGTGCTTGCTCTGCTACAGGCTCCCAGAGGGCCACCAGGGGGCTGAGGGGGTACCTGGGATGGCTGGGGCCAGGGTGGGCTGTGCACGGTGTGAGAGGCCCAGGACCCTGCCCATGCTGGCTTCAGGCTGTCACTTGGGAGTGCAGTGCTGTTGAGCTAGCCCTGGGGATGGGGTGTTCGTCAGAGCTGCTCGCAGGCGTTGCTCTGGGGAGGCTGGAGTTGGGCCTGTGGTGGACAGGAAGGGCTGGACAGCAGGCAGTTCTTCATGAGGTGCAGGGATTTGACCTGTGGAGCCAAGGACAGGCCCCATGGAGAAGGGAGGCCAAGGCCCCAGTGGAGGTCGAATGGGCATGTCGTGGGCGCAGAGCTGAGCACCCCTCACTCGCTGGCCTGCATGGGGACTGTATCGGGGTGCTAGAGGCGAACCCCTTTATGCAGCAAAGGACCTGCTGTCAGGAGGCCTGAGGGCAGGCCTGCTGGGAGGGAGAGTGCACCTTACATTCAGCTCATTTGCTGTCCAACGTCCACCGCTTGTAGACAGGTGATGGGCGGGGGCGTCAACTTCACTAAGTCTAATTTTTAAAAATGCAATTTCTAATGTAACGGGTTTTATTTTAGAATAGTTTTTTGTTTATAGGAACATTGGAAATTTGGCACCATGTTCCCAGGATCCCTGCCCTGGAGGACACCTGACACCAGCAAGTGCATTTATCCAACTCAGAGCCCTGAACCAAGAGCGTCTCCAGAGCTCCTCCGTCTTTGCCCAGGTCGCCTTCTCTGTTCAGG
This sequence comes from Urocitellus parryii, assembly GCF_045843805.1. Classification (NCBI taxonomy): domain Eukaryota; kingdom Metazoa; phylum Chordata; class Mammalia; order Rodentia; family Sciuridae; genus Urocitellus; species Urocitellus parryii. The sequence goes on along the minus strand of NC_135535.1, from coordinate 2,120,629 downwards.
GCCTTCAGTGAGGCCATTTGTGCAGGTGTTGTTCCGCTGGGTTCTGCTGTCACAGCTGAGGTCCATCCTGGATCCATCCACCCCGATCGCCTTCTTAGATCCTCAGGCATCAAGGCCCATTTTTTTGTGCATAAACTTCTCAACATTTTGACAAATGCATGGTGATCTGTCCACAGAAACTATCACCTCTCATGGGCACATCTACGTACTATCTGTGTCCCTTATCACAGGAAGTGCTACCTTGCAAAATAGACCTACTCAGCCCGCTCTCCATCTCCCAAACCCTAGAAGTCATTTCACTTTCTGTTGGGGTTTGGATGTGAGGGGTCCTCCCAAAGCCCAGAGGAGGAGAGGTTGGGTTAGGAGCTTAACCTGACCCTGGTCTAAAGGCACTGACTGGATGGTGGCTGTGAGCAGGTGGGGCATGGGAGGATGTGGGTCCTGGGGGCTGCCCTGGAGGGGTGCATGTGCCCTGCAGTCCCCCTCTCTCTGTGCTGGGCTGCTGAGACCTGGCTGCTTTCCTCGCCACACACTTCTACTTGCCCCCAGAGCGATGGAGTCAGCTGACCCTGGACTGAACCTCTGAATCCAGGAGCCCAAATCAGCTTTTCCTCCTCTAAGTTTTTCTTGTCATGTGTTTTGGACACAGTGGCAAAGAGTTGGTGATAAGTAGTCTGTTCTGCATGTAATTGGAATCATATCGTGTGCAGGCTTCTGAGACTGGCTTGTTACTTTGCAATGCCAAGTCCACGTCGATCCCTACCTGGGTTTATGTGTGCTTGTTTTTGTTGCTTGACGATACTCGTTTCCTAGATGTACCTCGATTTATCAACGCACCTAACAAGGAGCATCCTGTGCTTACGGTTTTTGATGATTCGTCTAACGCAGGTATACGTTTGTGTGAGATGTTTTATGCAGATAGAAGTTTTCAAATCAGTTGAGTAGATTCCCAGAAGCCTGACTGCTGGGTTATTTGGTAAAACTTTGCTTAGTTTTGTGAGAAGCTGCCAAATTGTCTCTCAAATGTCCTGCGTGTTGCCTTCCCACCAGCGAGGGCCCGCGCGCCCGCTGCTCTCTGCCTTGCTGGCATTTGGTGCCGCCAGATTTTATTTTGCTTTTTGGAATTTTAACTGTGCTAACAGGTGTGTGCTGGTCGCTCACTGTTTCGCAGTTATCCATTGGCAAATGATTTGAGCAGCTTTTCATGTATATATTTGATATATATTCTTTTCTTTTTGCAAAACATCTGCTCAGAAATTTTGTCTATTTTTTAACTGGGTTGTTTGTTTTCCTGTGGTTCAGTTCTGATCTTTCTTGATATATTTTGGATACAAGTCTTTCAAGAATTATGCATTATAGGCTGGGTAAGGTGGCACACACCTATAATCCTCAAGGCTCGGAGGCTGAGGCAGGAGGATCATGAGTTCAAAGCCAGCCTCAGCAACAGCAAGACCCTAAGCAACTCAGTGAGACCCTGTCTCTAAATAAAACACAAAATAAGGCTGGGAGGTGGTTCAGTGGTCAAGTGTTCCCTGAGTTCCATCCCTGGTACCAAAAAAAAAAAAAAAAAAAAGAATAATGCATCACAAATAATTTCTCCCAGTCTATGACTTATCTTTTTGTCATCTTAATGTTATGTTTGCAGAGCAAAAAGCTACAATCTTAAAATCCAATTTCTCAGTCTTTCCTTCAGGGATGGAAAATCTCATTGACGAGCACAAGTCACCTGGGTCTTCTCTGCGGCTTGCTTTGGAGGGCTCAGAACGCCGCACTTTGCATTTACAGTGTGATGCACAGCGGACTTTGTGAAGGGCCAGGGGGTTTGTGAAGAGGTCGTCCCTTGCACTTCCCAGAAGAGGTCGTCCCTTGCACTTCCCACCTGCGCTTGTTGAAGTGACCGTCCCTTCCCTGCATTGCCGATGCTCCCTCCACAGGGGTCAGCTGGTGCCTTGTGCGGGTCCATCTCTGGGCTCCCGTCCTGCTCCTGGATTCGCTGTCTGATCCTTCTTCAGGGCCACACTGGCGTGGTGGCTGCTCCTGCCAGGAGCCTGGAAGGCAGCATGGAGCCGCCAGCTCTGCCCTCCCGCGGCATGGGCTTGGCGACCGGGCTCTCTGCCTCCTGCAGGGGCTCAGGTGGCTGCCAGGCGTCCAACGTGGCTCCTGAACATGCGTTCCTGGTCCTATCTCGGAATCTGGTAGTTTCTTGCATTTTGTTTGTTTCATAGCCATATAGCTATGCACCTAGGGTTTCCCTTTGGGGTAAGGGGTTTCCCTTCATCAGTGGAACATGGGTCCCAGACCCCCACAGATGTCTGAAGTCATGGGTAGTGCCCAAGCCCCTGTCTACCGCGTTCTTTCCCGAATGCAGACCTATGATCAATATTACATATTTAAACGTGATATAAATCATGCATAATTATGTACCATATGTAAAATTTATAGGAGGCATAGATATATCAGATTCAGATCACCTATGAATGATATCAGTTCTTAAAGTAGGCACAGTGAGAGGTTAAAACGAATAGCCACTAATAAAGTGAGCCGTCACAGCCCTGCAGGACGGTGGAAGTCACACAGATGGGCTTCCCTCTCCTGAAAGAGTCAAGACAAATACTGACATTCTGGGTGGCAGTTGGCCCTGGGTAAGTAAAACCCAGCAGTGGAGTCGCGGGGCCCCGAGGGAGCTGTGGTCAGAGGGGCAGGGTTGCTCATTTCAGATTCCAGTTCTCCCTGGCTGGTGCCTAAGAGGCCGTGGGCTTTGGATGGAGACTAATGACCCCCTCGTCAGCTGCAGTCTGCTCGTCACCCACTAGTGCCGGGAGCGTTTGCTGCTGTGGTATGAGACGCCCTCTCACTGCCCAGCGCCTTGCTATCCCTGGTCATTTCCTTGTTCTGAAGTCTGCGTTTCCTAACATGAATGCGATGACTTCTGCTTTGTTCTGGTCAGTGTTTCCACGTGTGTCTTTCTCCATCCCTTTGGTGGGAACCTGTCCGTCTTCCTATGAAGTGGCCTTCCTGGGAACAACACAGCCGGGCGGTTTTCTAATCCGCTGTGACAACCTGTCTTTGAAGTGGTGTATTTAGGTCGCTCACAGTCACGGTGTCTATTTACAGACTTGGACTCGGGTCCCTGTCCACCGCCATCTCGTCTTTTGTCCCTCCACAGCTCTCTTCTCCCCAACCCGCCTTCCTGGGATCCTCAGGTTTAGCCTGAGACCCTGGACGTGGCCTCCCTGCGGCCCAGGCCCCGCCCATTTCCAGCCCTTAGTGATTCCTTAGTGGAGTCGCTGAGGACCGGCCTCAGCCTGTCCTGGAGTCTCACCAGGGCTGCTCCAGGGCATGGGCGGGGCTCCCTGCTCTCCACCTGGGGCGCTGCGCCTTCCCCTGGTGTCCCCACGTGCCACACCCGCCCCAGCACTGGGACTGGCATGGTTCTGAGCTCATTTTTAGTCACTTTGTTACCGCTGTTGACCGGTGACGAGTTCTTGCTCCCCGATGTTGAAGAATAACACCAAAGAAGCACACGGAGGCAAGGGCAGAGTAGAAATTAGAAGTTTATTAAAGGACAGAAGAAAAGACTTCTCCCGGAGGAAGAAGGGGACCCAAGAGGTGGAATCCAGTTAGCGGACAATGTGTTCCCCTTTTATAGGTTTGGTGATGGAATGTAGGTGGGAAGGGTTTGGGACAAAGGAGTAATCTGGTCATTTCGAGTCAAGTTTGCTGTTCATTAACATTTCTTTGGGATGGGCTGTCTTCAAATCTGTTGGGGGATGTTGATTAACATTTCTTCCAGGTGGACTTTGGCCTAGGGCCTTTTTGGAACTTCATTAACATTCCATGAGTTGTCCTGTTTTCCCTGAGTCATTCCCAGCATGGCCTCCATTTTAGATTTCACTCGGTATTAGACCCGATTTACCTAACTACACTGACGACCTAACTTTAAATCTGGCTTCAACTTCAGACTGGGAAGAGTTTGAGTTTCACTGCAGCCTCCCTCTCTGATCTCCCTGTGTGCCCTTCGGGGTTTCTGGAACGTCCTTCCCCCCCTTTTCTGGGAGCTTCTTTCAGCAACTCCACCCTTAGGCGCTCGTCTGTTGAGGACGCCGCCTTTCCCTTTCCCTCCCGAGGGGCAGCCTCTCCAACACGTAACTGGAGCTTCCTGGGCCCGTTTTTCCTTATTTCTTCAACTCTCTTGTCTTCACGGCTAACGGGGAATCCAAGGCCACTCTACTCTGGCCCCCGGAAGGGCGCAGGGTCGGTCCCTGGCTTCTTTCAGCAGGTTTCTTGGTGGTTTCGGTGGGTGGAGTGTGGTGTGCTGGGGTCTGGAGGTTTCCATCAGGAGCCGTGTTCTGTAGGCCTCCTGCTCTGTGTTCTCTGAGCTCCTGAACCTGTGGTGGGTGACTGGGAACCTCTGCAGTCCCTACCCCACGAATGTCTTCCCTCTGTCCTCTCCATCCTCCTAACTCCCACCTGGGCTCGTGGCCTCGTGATGTCCTCTCCCAGGGGCTGGTGTGGCTCCTCCCCGTGGCCTTGCTGGTTGAGGCCCACCAGGCCTCTCTCTTGCCTGTTCCTGCTCGATTCCTGCAGTTTTCCTCAGCAAACACCCCACGTTACTGGCCTCTCTTGATCTCAGGGTCTCCTCTCAGCTTTGGCTTCCTTCTCACCTCTGCACGCACCACCCCTCAGGGGCGACCCACAGAGAGCCTGACCCTGCTGCACTCTGCCTGGCCTCCCTCAGACTCGGTGGCTGGTCTGTTCTCTGGTCGAAGTCAGGGTCCAGCTCGCAGGATCTGGAAGGCTCGTCAGGGTCCTGAGCCAACAGCAACCCCATCTATGTGTTGGTTCTTTTTTTCCAAAAGCAGGTGTCCCCTGATGGGATAGGAGTTCATTGGAAGGGTGCTCAGAGCCATAGCCAAGTAGGAATGACGCATGGCCATTTCCTTGTCAGCCTACCCCAGTGTTGCTTAGAGGGAGGACTCTCCATGGTGGAAATGGGCTTGCCTTGGACCCAGGTCATTTGCAGTGACATTGCATGAATGTTTGAGAGTTTTGGTTTAAAAAGTGGATGCTGCTGGATTAGGGTAGCTCCAGGTTTAGGGTGGATCCTGCTGGATTAGGGTAGCTCCAGGTTTAGGGTGGATCCTGCTGGGAATAGGGAGTATCCTGCTGCCTCAGGTGCCCTCCCGCCAGTTGAGTTCTCGAGGGATTCAGAGGGTATTTGGTACGCAGAGCCCGGTGGAGGGTGTGTATTTTTCCCAGAACGTGCGTGTAGAGTGCCGGTGAGAGTTCGGAATAAAGAGTTGCTGTTGGAATCTACAAGTTTTTGTGGTGGCTCGGTTATTTTGTGCCCAGCCAGACTGCGGCAGAATGGCACAGAGGGGGCTGGCCTTGAGGGACTGGGTGATTCCCTTCTGCTAGACCAACCCCTCCCTTCCCAGCTCGGTGACGTTGGCGTGGGGCGAACGTGGGTCTCTCACTCTGTGGAGCCGGGTTTGCACCTTGCCCTGTTGTCGTTTTCAGCGTCAGGCAAGACAGCTTCCTGGTGGCGACTTGGCATCTTCTCCCCTCTCTGCTTCCACGTGGCCAGTTCAGCAGAAACCTGTCCCTGTTCAGGAGCCCTTGGGGCCGCACAGCAGCATGTCCTGTGGCTTCCACTCACACCACAGCTTCAGCAAACCCACTTTCGTCCCCAGAATGCCCAGACCCAGGGTGGCAGGCTTTGCTGTGTGTGTGTCAGTGACCAATCCCACCAACCTCAGGAGTGTCTCCACCCCTCGCTGCCCCTGCGTGGATCTGGTGGGCCCAGCACTGTACCCCCTTCAGCCCCGTCTCCACCAGGCCCCGAGCGCAGGCCGCAGCCTCCGACTGTAACTGGAGCAGAGAGTACAGTCCCCAGACACACCTGGCTGCTCAGAAATGACAGGAGCCGAGGAGCCTGGCGTCTGGGGACCCAGGCTGCAGAGTGCCACTGGACAGCCTCATGCAGCTGCCTTTGCAGGGAACAATAAATCCAGCCACCTGTTCTCATCTCCACCACATACCCAAGCCTCCAGTGCCCAAGCAGATGTCTACATGAGGTGGAGCTTTGCCCCTTGATTCACAGCCCAGACAAGACTGTACCAGGGGAGGAGGGAGTCATTAAACCCATGTTGCAATGTCACCAGAAGAGGGATTACACCCTGTGTGGTCAAAGAGCCACAGGTGTCCATGTTAGAGCTGGGCCAGCTCCACCTGGCTGTCCCACTACCTGAGATGCTGTGCCTGATATGGTGGCAGGGGCCCCACCACCTGCTAACCCTCGGCCTCTGAGCAAATCTGGCCCATTCCTGCCTTGCTGGCCTCCCCTAGCCCTGCAGCATACGCACACATGCACACGAACACTCAGACCCTGGCCACGTGTGTGCTTCGAGCTTCCCAGGGACACTACCCTGGTGACGGGCAGGTCACGTGGGCAAGCAGCTGTGCGTACACCATCAGCATTCTGCGTGCTCATGGCTTAGCTTCCTAATCGTGTCGAGTGCCTGTGCTGTCCCTTCAAGCAAGAGACCACCATTTACTAAGTCAGCCCCTGACACGTGGGTCCTTCATCCAATTGTTCACTGCTCGGAGAATCCTGCCCTGGAAACAGCTCTGCCCGTGGGCGCAGCCTCAGGTGAGCTCCTGAGGCCCACTCCTCGCGCTGGGATGACTTGGCAGGGGCTGGGACTCCATTTACCTACAGCGACGTCCACAGCACCACACACAAATAGCCAACAGGCTCTGGGACTTTGGTAGCGTGGGACCCTCCCCTGGAGGGCCAGCCCCTGAGGGCCAGCTTGGTGTTTGTTCCTGCTGTGCCCTGACCCCAGGGACACGGCAGCTCACAGGAGGCACTCAGTCTATTGAACAAAGGCCTCACGTGGAGCCGCCTGCATTTCCAGCCCTGGGCTCTGGCTGAGAAGTCTGGCTCCAGAACCTCGGCCCCGCCCTCCACCCCACAGCGTTCTGGGGAGGCCTCCAGCAAACCTGCCCTCCCTGCCATGGATGGCCCCATCCAGAGGCCCCGGGGAAGAACCGTTTGGGGACTTGTGCTCATCCCCAGCCAGGAAGTCCAGGGCAGGAGGCAGTCCCAGCCCCAGGGGCCAAGTCCTGGGACACACCCTTCCCAGGCCCCAGTAGGATGTGCAGAACAGGTCGTGACGGATTCTGGAAGGACTTCCCAGGCTCAGCAGAGAGCAGCTGCAAGGTGTTGCTGAAGGTGCGTGGTGACGGAGGACACCCCCTCCCCTGCAGCCTGCGCCATCCCTGCCCATCACGGTGCTGGTGGCCCAGGAGGACATCCTGACACACAGAGTCCCCAAGATGCAGCCCTTTGCTTCCTCCCCAGCACTGGACCCTGCAGCCTTGGGTGGCAGGACCCTTGGCCCGCAGCCCTCTGCAGCTATGGGCCACTGTCACCTCACGGATGCCAGCGGTCCACCCAGAGCCTCTGCACAGGAGAACAACCCAGCAGAGCCGACGCCTGGTCTCCAGGCCCCAGGTCTTCATGGAGTGTCCCCTCCTGCTGCCGGGGAACATGCTGACAAAGCCCGAGCGGGGTGTCACCTACAAGCAGGGGGGAGGCAGCCCTCATGGGGACTATCTCCGCGGGCCTCAGGGACAGCTCTGTCCCCACATCCAGAGGAGATGGGGCCATGGAGTCTGGTCTGAAGAAGAAGGTGCTGGAGCCCGCCTCTCCCTATGGGCACCTTTCTCAGGGAAACTTGGTCCAGTGGCCACTTGGTCTCCTAAGTCCAAGGACAAGGGAGTCTCGATCACCCCTCCTGTCCCTAGGTAACATAACAGCAGAGACAGGTTAGAAAGCCCTGGAGGAAAGCGCCTCACACAGGCACGGAGGGAGCTGCGCTCACACTGATTTCCCTTCCATCTCCGAGAACCTACCAGGGAGTGCACAGGACACCCGCCTAGAGGTGGGTGAGGGGCTCAGAGAGCTCAGAAAGCCGGTCCAGGGTCACACAGGAAAGGGCCGGCCTGTCTTGAGGCTGCTGTCTGTCCTGAGACCCCCATCCCAACTCCAGACACAGCCTCTGTGTCATTGGACAGCCTGCTGAGGAGCCTGGCGCCCAGGAGAGAGGGGAGAGGGGAAGGCCTCCTAGTGACCACTCATGTCCCATGGCCCATCAGTCTCAGAGGGAGGAAAAGGAACTCAGGGAAGTCTCAGCTCCCAGCCATGATGTGACTGAAGGTCGGCCTTGGGGACCACGTATCCAGAGACTGACCATCACATAATATGGCCCAGACACCACCAGTCCAGGCCTGCCACGCCCACCCTGCCTCTGGGAACTCCAGGGAGGAACGCTGTGCAGCCTGACTTCTCCAAGAGGAAGGAGGGTTCCCACCCATGGTGGTGCACGCTGAGAAGCTCCTGGGCTCGTTGCTCTAATTCACCTTTTACTTAAAATGCCTCGTTGGCCTCCCCTGCGAGGGAACACACCAGGTGGTCCAGGTGGTCAGCGCCTATGGAGAAACCTTTTCCCTGCAGAAGGTGGCCGGGCAGCAGCAGAACCTGCTCAGGGGGTCCAGGCCAGCTCTGGCTCTGCAGGTCCCACGCTCAGGCTCCCAGGGGGTCATGGGAGGGTCCCCATGTGGGTGCAAGCTCAGAGGCCTGCCTCACTGGGCTGCAGCAGCATTCCTCAGCCCTACAGCAGGGGTGGACACAGGGCAGGTGCACCAGCAGCTCTGCCTGAAAAAGTCAGAGGGGGGCGCTGGACCCCGATGGCTCCCCGCCAGGTAACAGGCAGCTGGCCTGCCAGAGCAGCCGTGGATGCAGCTGCTGCAGGGCTATGGGAAGCCAGGCCACCTCAGCGAAATCCTGTGCAGAGGCTCAGGGGCCTTCCAAAGAGTTTGGTTTTCTCCTCCTGAATTAAAAAAAAAAAAAAAATCTACCTTGTGCCTAACTTGTATTTGTAATGCTTAATTCTTTTCCTTAAAGAAGACCCCCAGGTGATCTTCACTTCAGATCTCACAAACATGGGCCTGTCCCAGCATACAAAGGAAGCGTCTGGAACTGCCCTAATAGGAAATCGGGCGGTGTCCCTCAGCTTCATGCTCCTGGCGAGCTCCTCTGCACTCCTCAAAACCCTTGCACACCCACATCTGGAGACAGTCCTGGGTGGAAAGTCCTCCGAAGCCTCAGTCTGGCTCTTTGGTGTTCTCCACAGTCCTGTCCAGGCACAGCCCTTTAAGACAAAGTTCACCTCCTCTGAATCCCTGCAGAATGGGCCATTTGGGGAGGGACACAGAGGAGGAGGCATTTGTTAAATTTTCCCCCACCGCTGCCTTCTGTTAGGCCCATCCACCCTCACGCCTCCCGCCTGTCCCAGGTCAGGGTGTGTTTCTCTGCCCACAAACTCCTGGCGGGTGGGCTCCTCCAGGTGGGAGTCTGGTGCCTGCCTCTGGGTCCCAGAGCCCGGGCCACGCGTCAACTTCCACTAAGAATCTTCTCTCTGCCTCTGCTCTGGGTCCGAGGGTGAGGAGGCTCTGAGCCTGGCCAGCTGTGGGGCCGTGCACCTCCCTGCACTCTGAGGAAGGGTCTTCCTTGATAGGATCAGGCTGCAGGACCACACTCTGTTGTTTAGAGGGCTTTTCAGGGGGACAGCTTCGTCCCCTGACTGAGGTCTGACACCTCACAGACACCTGCTTCACTTCTCCCCCGGTGACCAGCACAGGAGCAGGCGCCCACTCACACATACATGCTGCGTGTACACACACAGTCACACGAGCACTCGTGCACGTTCACTGCACACGAGCTCTCAGAGGCATGGCTAGCCTGTTTCCAAAGCTTACATTTTATTTCCCCAAGTCATCTTGAGCCCTCCTCTGCTGAAACCCTCCATGGGTCTCACCATTTCCACTACTCACCCCCAAAGTGATCCCTCTAGATTATAAGAGGACATGGCTGTCCTATAGTTACCCCGAAACGTGCATAGAAGAGGTTCAGCAGTGGCAGTGACTCTCTACTTTGGGGATTTAAATAACTGTTTTACTGAGTATGAACCCCAAACTCTAATTGCCCCAAGTCTGACTGGGGGGCTGCTTGGAACACAGTGGCCTCAGCTCTGGGCCCTGGCCCTGGGCCTTACATCCATCTTACCTGGGCCTAGGCTATATACATCTACCTGCATCAAGTGAAGTGCTCCTTGCTCCCCAAACTGCCCCATGGGCCACCTTGCTCCTGATTCTCTCTGAGTCCGGCCCTTACCTCGCACACTCTTACCACACCTACAATGATGGCTTGGGCTCCCTTCAAGGATCTCAACTCCCTGTAGCCAGGGACCATGTCCCTGGGGTCCTGCACTGGTAACCCAGAGCCTAGCCCTTGGCAGGGGCAGGCTTAGATATTTGGGGGATCATTGGAATCCTGGTCCTGCTTGGGGGAGATTACATGGTGTGTCCATCTTCTTCAGTCCTCTGTGCCCAGGCCCTTTACCAAATGACTAGAATCCCACTCTAAAGATAAGAGCTCCTTCCCCACCTCTGGACTTCAGCCTTAGCCAAAAGACTTTCTTTGTCTAACACAAGGAGGCCAGTGTTGTGTGGTTAGGCTTTAATGAACATTTTGTGATTCTGCCTCTGTTATGCCCAAGAAAAAGGCAGCCTGGCCATGCCTGGTCTAGGAGGGTGTGAGATGCCTGCCCACCCATCAACCTGCACTGGGAAGTAGACCCATCCCAGCCATCGCTGCCTGGGAAAGTTGACCCACATTCACTAAAGCTAAATGAGTGCATGCTGACTTGTGCCACGATTGTGTGCTCATGGTATTATTGGGACAATGGGTGATCCATATACCATCTGGTCCAAATTGTAGCCCTTCTCATTAAGGAGCATCCTACTGGTCTTACCTGAAAATGGTAAAGACTGCCTTGATCAAGAGCCCCCATATGCTAAGAAGTGTACAAAGCACAGGCTGGCATTAACTCCATTGCACTCCGCCCTGATCCTCCGGAGAAAGCCTCACCATCATAAGCTGAGAGTCAGCAAGTTTAACAGACCCGGCCCAGGTTACACAGCTCACCAGCAATAGCGCTGCAGGTCCAGTCTAGGTCTGTCTGACCAAATGAACTAAGTCCCTGGAGACCAAATTCATGTCTACCATATTTGCCTGACTCAGGGTACACATTCCACACACTGTTGAAAGTGGAAGACTTCTAGTCATTCCTTATTGGTGTTTTGGCAATTCCAAGAGCACAAACGAATATAAGTTGAAGGCCTGAGATCTTTTCACAAGCCTCAGTTGAGGAAGTCTACTGAGGCACTTGCTGCTTGTCTTGCTCTCCATCGCTTTTGAGGTAGGTAATGGAGACCTGGCTTTCCTTTGCTTGACCTGGTCCAAAGTCACCGTGCTCTTCGTTGCCATTGAGGCAGTCAGTGATCAGCTTGCTCCCCATTGCTGTTGAGGCAATCAATGGTTATCTTGCTCTTCATGACCATTGGGGTAGCTGATGGTCACCTTGTTTTCAAGTGCTGTTGAGGCAGTCAGTGGTCACCTTGCTCTCCATTGCTTTTCTATTTACAAACAATGATATTAACATGTTCTTGTCAAAAACTTCCCTTTGAAGCTCCTGCCTTTCCACTCCCTCAGCTCACCTCCTCCTTGAACTGACCTTGATCAAATTTGTCACACATACACAAAAGTCTTGGCTCCAACTCCAAACCTTCCTCTCTCCACCCCAAGCCCTGACTTCAATGCTGGTCTTAAATACCAGTGGAAAGCCCATCAGAGAGGCATCCGCTCACATGACTCTGCATGCCTCACCTAGCTAGAGTGACTTTCTCTGCTCAACCTTAGGTCATCATGCTCAAGGTCACAGCTTAGACTTTGCCATTTATCACCTCAACCTCACTCTATCAGTCTCATTTATTTAAAAAAAAAATACCCCACCTTACTAATGTCCTTGTTCACCCTTTCTCAGTAAAATCCTCCTTTGAGTCCATGAAACCCCATGGGAAAGGTCACCCAACAAGACCCCTGTGCTTTCTCCCTGATCATTCGCTTCTCTCTTCTCTCACCTCCTCTTTAGCTTAAATTCATGCTCAGGATCTTGGTGTCGTTCTTGGCAATACCCAGAGCTCCCTCATCCCTCTGTCTCTGTTATCCCCTCTAGACCAAGACGGGTCCTCAGTTTTCTACTGGCATTATGTCTGATGTCTCTTTATCTCAAACACACCATTATTGGATCTGGCAACGAGGCCTGCTGCCCTGGATCATGGCCTCTCCCCTCTGTTCTTCTATGGGCCTCCCTTTCTCTCCCCAGCATTAGACTCCAGCATTTCAACTAACCTGCATGCTTGGCAAAGGCCTGGCCTCCTCTTTCATGAGACAAAGAGAGGCTTTCAGATGTGCCTGGCCTCAGGGGCTGAGTGCCAGGCTCTGTGCTGCAATGTGCCTTCACTGCCTGTGTTATTTACCATCAGAACCAGGTTAATATTCCACAGATATGCCCACAAATCTAACTCCCTGCAGACACTTCCTCCACTCCATATTTTGGAAACCTTGAAGTGCACCCAAAAGGAGAGAGAAGAGTAAAATGAAGCCCCATCCCCATCAGCCAGCCTCGAAAACTTTAAACCCAGGTCCTACTGTCTCAGCTCCATCCCACTCACGAATCCGCTGCAGTGGATTATTCAACAGTAAATTCTGGACATAACGAAATTGTATCAGTACTTCCACACACACAGCCTAAAAGCCTAGCCAGGCCTGCAATTCAACCACTCCTCAAGGTTGCCTCCAATTTCCTTCTTAATGAGTGTCTCTGGTGTCCATGGCCCTCCAGAGTCACACTCACATCCTTTGTAGCTGGTTGCTCGTTGGACCCAAACAAGGTGGGCACATTTGACGGCTGGCTCACTTACATCCTTCCAACCTGTCCCTGTTAGCCACCTTTGTTCATTTTACACTTTTTGTTAAAGGAAGAAAGCCAGGGGCTGGGGATGGGGCTCAGCGGTGGCGCGCTCGCCTGGCATGCGTGTGGCCCGGGTTTGATCCTCAGCACCGCATACCAACAGAGATGCTGTGTCCGCCGAGAACTAAAAATAAATAAATAAATAAATATTAAAATTTCTCTCTCTCTCTCTCTCTCTCTCTCTCTCTCTCTCGTCACAGAACTTGTGACCCAGGTTCTGCTGGTTCACACTCTGCAGCATTTATGTCATGCTCCTCTGTCCCTGTGTCTTCTGAAAATTATTAACTGTGTCACGATCATGCTTAGATTTAATGATTAGGCAAGATCATGCCACGGGTGGGCTGTGTGCTCCCCCCACATCACACGAGAGAAACCAGGCGATGGCCTGATGCCCACAGAATGGGTCCCCTCCACCTGTCCCCGGTCACAGCAGCAGCCACTAGAAGAAGCTGCTCAGACCTGTCCTTTTATCAGGATGTGTGTGGAGAGAGGCTGGGGCAGGGGGCAGCTGGAGAGGGTCCTCCCATTGCCCACATAGTGCCCGGAGCCTGGTGGCTGTCCCTTAAATGTGTCCAGAGGAGGAAACAGCATTGGATAAGGTTCAATGAAATGCAAAAACAAACAAGACCTGGAACTCACCGCGTAAGACCTGGTTTGCTTTTTCGCTTTTCATTCATGGTATGAAAATTCTTCTACTTTCAAAGT
>NC_135535.1:1645906-1806783 GCF_045843805.1 Urocitellus parryii | reverse complement strand
TCCTTCCCTCCCTCTCCCTCTCCTTCCCTCTCTCTCCCTCTCCTTCCCTCTCTCTCCCTCTCCTTCCCTCCCTCTCTCTCCTTCCCTCCCTCTCTCTCCTTCCCTCCCTCTCTCTCCTTCCCTCCCTCTCTCTCCTTCCCTCCCTCTCTCTCCCTCTCCTTCTCTCACTCTATCTCCCTTCCTCTCTCTCTCTCCCTCTCTTTCCATCCCTCCCTCTCTCTTCCTCCTCCCTCTCTTCCTGTCTCTCCCTCCCTCTCCCTCCCTCTCTCACTGTCCCTCCCTCTCTCTCCCTCCCCCTCTCTTCCTCTCCTTCTCCCTCCCTCCCTCTCCCTCCCTCTTTCTCCCTCCCTCTCTCTCTGCTTCTGGCTCCCTGTCCTTCTCTCCCCCTCTTTACTCTCAACCTTCCACCATGGAATGAGGCAGCAAGGTGGCCCAGGCCAGATGCGGGTGGTAGATCTTAGAAGTCCCAGCTGATGAATTTCTTTGCTATGACCTGCGGGTCTTGGTGACTTGTTGAGATGGCACGGAATGGACTAATAGACTCAGGCAGGGGCCGAAGATCCCCTTGAGGATTCTAAAGAATCAGGTGGCATGGGGTGGGGTGGGGTGGGCAGAGGCCGGCTCGCCCCAGACCTCCTTACCCTGGCGGGCTGCCACTCTTCCCCGGCTGCTGTCATTCTCCTGACCCCACAGCTCATGGAGCCACTCCCCGGGTGGCCCTCAGGAAACTCAGCTCTGTGCCAGCGAGCCTGAGAGAGCTGGCCACCTTCCTCAGACCTGCTGTGCCAGCCGCTGCCCACACCCCAGCAGGTCAGGGCTGCCCGGAGCCTCTGCCCCCCGGGAGCCTGGCCCGTCTGCCTTGCCCATCCCCCTGCGAAGGCCCGCCCCAGCCCTGGCTCCCGTCCCTCTCCACGGGGCACTCCCTGTGTCCTGGGCGCCGTGCAGCCATTCATGGAGTCACTTCTGGGGGACACCATCAGGCAAGGGTGGTCTTCAGGGAGGGCAGGAAGCCCCGAGGCCAGGGCTCGAGATCAAGCCCACCTGGAGAAGAGGGGGTGAGCATGTAGAAGGGTGGCCTGGGCAGGCGGAGGGCCAGCAGCCTGGAAGAGGACAGTTGTCACCCTTCAAAGGCAGCTGGGGGTCCTCACCCCAAGCTTCTCGCCCCGGGTTGGGTCTCCTGCAGACTGACCGCAGCCTCAGGCAAAACCGTTCTCCCTTGTCCCCTGCTGAGGGGTGAGGCCACTCCTGGGGTTGAGGACGCTGAAGCTCCATGCTGCCTGGCTGCTCTGGGCAGCACCCACGGGGCAGCCCCACCGTTTCCTGGTCGTTCTCAGCCTCCTGGGCTCCACCAGCCCTGGCCCTGCCTCTTGGCGGTTGTTCAGGGTCCGCCTGGGGTGGGCTGCCCCTGAGGGCGCCATCTCCCCTTCCCCCTGAAGTTCCTCTCAGCCCCTCCACAGCCCAGCAGGGTCTTGTAGGTGACGCACCTTCAGGAGGCCATCCAGGTCTGGACTGCTGGAGTCCACCTTGTCCAGGCCACTGGGGGACCACAACACCACAGCCCCAGGGCTGGGCCTTCCTCAGGAACCCCAGCTCCTGTCTTCGATGACAGATGTGAGCCAGGTGGTGCATCCCGGACGATGGATGTGGCCCCTCGTTAGGCCTGTGACCTCAGGCACATCCTGAGCTCTAGGAGGTCATCGCGCTGTGCACACCACTCTCAGCTGGGTGACAAGACACACAGCACGTCCACATCATCTGTTTAGGCAGGAGGAGGAGACCTGGCCTCCCAGCAGCCCAGAGCCAGTCTGCTCACGCCGTCATCAGGAGAACCCGGGAGCTGGCAGATGGTGGCGGGGGAGGGATGCGCTTGTCTCTGTCATCCTAGTGGCCTCTGGTGGCCTGTCCTGGAGTGGTGGGCTGCCACCCCATGATGGCTGGTGCACATCTTGGCTTCCACATTTGGGTCCTCGTCTCGGCCGGTCTCTGTGAACAGCTTCTAAGCTGACCTGGGGATTGAGGGACACTGGAGTGCTCCGGACGTGGGTTCCTGGCCCCCAGACGGCCCTCACTGGCCCTGGACGAAGGGATGAGGGGTGAGAGAAGCAGGACGCTTCCTGCCCTCTCCCAGAGTCAGGTTCCCTGTGCTCCTGGGGAAGGGCTGAGAAGGGTGCTCAGTTACCGCGGTGCTAGAGTCTGCTTCAGGACCAAGGACAGGGCCAGGCCAGCATGGGGCTAGGTCGGCATTTGGACCTTCAAGGACCAAGAGGAGCTCTCTGCAAACTGCAATTCGGGCCTGTCTCTGAGGCCTGGAGAAGCTGGAGGTGTGTGGCTAGTGCCAGGCGAGCGGGGCTGGCTGATTATGGCCGTGAGCTGGTCTAGCTGATTATTGACGAGCCTAGGAGGGGCAGTCTTCTAAAAGTGCAAGGTACGGCTTTTCTGTAATTGCAAGTTGGCAGGCCTTACCTCCTGCGCAGAGCCAAAGGTGAGCTGTCTGTAGGACGCTCGCCTGGTGGACGGGCAAGTGCGGGGCCCGCCCTGTAGGGCGCCAGGAGGAGGATTCCTCTTCTCTGCCACCCGCCTGTGTGTTCATTTAACAACCTAAAGTGGCTGTAAATTAGCTGTGCTCAACAGCTTCAGAGCCCTGATGGGAGGGCCTGACCGGCAGCCTGCCGTGGGGTGGGCAGAGGGAGGTGGGGGTGCCCATAGGCCTGGGGGAGCAGCAAAACCCCAAGTGTGGGCCAGGGGAGAGGACAGGAGGCCGAGCCGGACACTCCACTGCAGAGCAAGACTCACAGGGCAAGGCGCTCATGGGCTCTGTCCATCTGGGGAGGTGGTGGCCCTCGAGGGTCCCTGCTGAAGGTGGTGACAGGAGCAGGGCCAGGGTGGGCCAGCGGGCGTCCTGCACAGGCGAATATGAGAGGGGGTCGACCGAAGGTGAGGAGAGCGCCGTGGGGTGGGGTGCTCATTCCCATTGTCCACCAGGTCGGGTGGGAGCCGTGAGAGGGCAACTCTGCTGCGGAGACAGGGGCATCCTGGGGGGGGGTTCAGCTCGGCAGAGGGGGAGCCTGGGGCAGGAGCAGTGGCTGCAGTCTCCTTCCTGGAGGTGGCCTCTGGGCTGGGATGGGCACCTCCCCACCGAGGCTGTGTCGGGGCAATGTCCTCCAGCAGCGCCTGCACCAGCGTGAGGCGAGGCCTGGCCCTGGCCCAGGGAAGAGGGCTGTGGTGGGGCAGTGGTCACCAGCTCAGCCCGGGATGCTCCTAGTCCTGTCCAGTCCCTCCAGGGAGAAGGGCACGGAGGCCCCCCTGGGCTGGGTCTCGTGGAGCAGGAGGATGCCTGCTCAGACCCTGGACACCCGAGCACTGCGGCATCTCGAAAGTTCCTTCAGCTGGCCAGAGGCCCCAGGCACAAGTGACCCAGCGAGGTCCTAAGGGTGCAGCCATGAGCGTTCTTTCCGCAGGTGGGCGGACGCAGGCAGCCCTTCCAGATGACACAGGGGCTTGGGCGGGGTGACGAGGGATCAGGGAGTGGTGGGGGGAAGCTGAGCAGGAAGCGACAGGATGGGTCAGTGGGGCAGGGGGCTGGCCGAGGGGCTCTACCTGGATCCTGGAAAGGGTGAGCAGGGCAGGAGCCAGCCCCGCTGTCATTGTGCACCTAGCAGAGGGGAGGTGGCCAGGAGTGGGGCTACTCCTACTTCCACTCCAAGGAGAGAAGGGGAAGGGCCAACTGCAAGTGGCCTTGGGAGAGCTGAGGGACTTCATGCTGGGAGGGAGGGCGGAGGTCAAGAGTGAGCCGGGGGGAGCCGCACTGTGTCCCCAGTGGGGAGCAGGAGGGAGCCCGGGCAGAAGCTGAGGGCTTTGCCTCTCATTGCCTTTGAGCCACAGGAGCTGGTGAGGAGAGTCTGCAGCTCAAGGACTGACCTCAGTGGATTCCCCGTCTTTCAGAGAGGAGATGGAGGCACTGGTGGGAGAAGGACCTGCCCAGAGCAGCTCTGCCAGGTGGTGACCAGCTCCCATGACTGTGCAGTGACTGCCAGGACACACTCGGGCCCTCTGTAGACGCGGCCACGTCCTCACTCCTCCTGAGCACCCCTGGAGCTGGCTGACTCCCTCGGTTCCATTTCCTGGACCTCAGCGAGGTCAGCCACGTGCTGCGAGCCCAGCTCCCGAGCAGCAGAGGCAGGACCTAAGTCCTGAGTCCACGCTCACCCCTGCCCTCCTGCTGGGCCTCCTGGTGCTCCTCCAAGGACAGGAGCCTGTGAGCCTCCGGATGACCCACACAACAAGTGTCCGGGAGATGGACTCCCCAGAGAGGTTCAGGGGACAGCCACCTGGGCACCAGGGCTTCCACAAGTGGCCTACACTCCCCCACCTCCACGCCCCCAAGGGAGGTCCTGGGCTGCAGCCACGCTGAGCACGACTGGCCTGGGGAGGGGCGGGCACATGCCCACGCACACTCATGGGTGCCCACGCACAGGCCCAGCACACCAGGCCCACACTGTTCACACGTGTTGCCTGCCAGGCCAGGTGGGGGTGGGGTACGGCTTCATGTCCCTTCACCACCTTCACGACTGTGACTCTGGTCCTGACCAAAGGCTCCGTGTGTCAGGCTGGTGAGGACGCGACCTCTAGTGCAGGGCCAGCGGGTCCCGCCTCATGGGGTGCCAGGATGGTGTGGGTGGGGGTGTGGGAGCTCCTGGAGCGGGTATGGCCATGGCGTCCACAGTGGTCACCCGGAGGTGCCCTGTCCTGTGCTCCTGCTTCTTTGGGTCTGCAGCGTCCTGCTGCTTCAGGCCCCACTGGTCATGGGACAGGCCAAGGGTTCCAGGTGCCCTGCTCTGCAGAGCAGGGGGTCTTGCCTCCAGGACCCCTGTGTGTGACCCTGTCCCCTTCCTCCGGGGTCCCCACCTGGCCGGTATATCAGTGCTCAGCATTCTCTCCTCTCCGCAGAGGCTGGGCAGCTTCAGCTTCCAGCCGCCACACGGCCTCCCAGAGGAGATAGAGTGGGCTCTGCCAGAGGGACAGGGACGAGGGCCAGAGGTTAACTGTGTTAGTCCTCCCGCCCCTCTCCTTCTTTCTTCCCTTTGTTTCTTCCATTCTCCCCCCTTTCTCTCTCATTCTGCCCTCTACTCATGTTTATCCTAATCATCCACCTGTCCACCCACCTATCCACCTCTCCATCTGCCTGTCACCCACCATCCACCCACCTGTCCACCCACCCATCCACCCACCTATCCACCTGTCCACCCACCACCCATCCACCCATCCATCCATCCACCCAAGCTGCACCACCCTGGCTGAATTGCAAATTCATTATGCAAATCCCATGTGCCCACTGATGCCTGACCCCAGGTGAACTTGTGGGTGAAAAGTGAGCTTGTTTGGGATCCACCCTGAGGATATGACACCTGCCTGCCCAGCTCTCTCCATGGTCACATCCAGCTTCCTATCCCTGCTGGTCTTCCCCGTGACAATGGTGAGCAGCTGGCTCCTGCCACCTGCTGTCCTTCTACATAGCTGGCCCATCGTGACACACATCTAGCAGAAGCAGGGTGGTCAGCTGCCCCCTCACAGGAATCAGCCTTGCCGACCCTCCAGACCCTTCACCTTGGTCTACAGACTATTTCCAAAGCGGCTCAGGTCAGCAACCCTCCCAGCCCACCCACTGCTGTGACTCCTCCACATGAGGGTGGCAGTTTCTCTCAGCACAGTCTGCACTTTATCCTGAAATCCCCTTGTCTCTTCGATGGTTTATTAAAATGTTGCATCTGTGTCTTCAACATACTGATTTCCATTTCTCGGCTGCATGCCCTGAAGTGGGGTTGCTGCATCTTAGTGCGGTTCTGGGTTGGGAGCCTGAGAAACCTCACATTGCTTTCCACAGGGGCTGCACATTCACAGTCCTGTCCCCAGTGTGCACCCTTGACACGGCCACCAGCACCGGCTGAGCTTTACCTTTTAGATGAGAGTGGTTCTGACAGATGTGAGGGGCTAGCTACTTGTGGTCTTAACTCACGTTTCCCTCACGCTTAGAAAGAACAACATCCCTTTTCACTCTCCATATGCACATGCACACGTTGGCGACCTGCGTGTCTTCTTTGAAGGAAGATCTACTCAGGTCTTTTGCCCATTTTTCATCATGTTATTTGATTTCCTGATGGTGAGCTGCGTTCCTTCCATATTTTGGATATAAACCCCTCACCAGATGCGAGCTTTGTGAACACTCTCTCCCACGCCACAGGCTGCTTCCTCTCTGGTATTCCTTTGGCTGTGCAGAAGCTTTTTATTGGATGTGGTCCCATGTGTCTGTTTCTGTTGTTGATTTTCCCTAACATCATTCACAGTATCAAGCTATGGAACCCACTTAGGTGCCGTCACTGGGTGAATGGATAAGGAGAATGTGGGGTGCCCCTCCCCCATGGAACACCATCAAACCTGGGAAAGAGGAGACTTTAGTCATTGTGACCACATGGCTGGACATGGAGGACAGTGTGGCGGCGGGCCATTTAGAGCCAGGCATGGAAAGACAAGCCCCACACGTTCTCACAACCCCGTGGACTCCGAGCCAGCCAGATCATGTAGGCAGAGGGCAGAGTGGGTCACAGAGGCTGGGGACAATGGGTCAAAGGGTACGATGTCTCAGGCAGGAGGAATAAACGGTGTCTGAGGTCAGATCATTCTTTTATTCCACCGAGTTGCAGCACCACTTTGTATACCACAGATATAGATGAAAATCTGCCAATGTTCAATGAAACGAAGCATTTTGAACTATGACCATTAAGGTCACTGTGCTGTGAGGTGATGTGGGTGTTAGCCAGGGCACGTGCCCCGTGCCCACGTCACAGTTCCCCTGCCCTGGGGAACCTCTGCTGAGTCCTCTGGACCCCGCTGATCCCTGGTGAGCACTCATGTCCTTATGGGTACAGCTGTGCCTTTTCTAGAATATTCACAGTCTGAATCAGCGTGGTCCTTCTCAGACCGTCTTCTACTCCAAGTGTGCACGCGGGGCAGGGCTCGTGTCCTTCTTGGCTGGACAACCTGTGGCTGCCACTGGGGTCTATTCCACCGTGTGGGCGTACTGTGACTTCTTTCTCCCCAATGTCACCTCTGGATGACATTGTGTCTGTTTCCGGTTTGGGGAGGTTAAGGATAAAGTTGTTATCAATATGTGCATGTGAGCTCTGTGCAGAGGCACGTCTTCACAACCCTTGTAAACCTGGGGGAGGGGGATGGTGGGGTGCGAGGGACCCTCCAGCTTTGCATGAAGCTGGCCACCACCTTGCGCTGGTGCCTGCAGGGAGGGAGGGCCCTGCAGCCCCTCACCATGGCTCCTCACCAGGGCCCCTGTAGGGAGGAAGGTCCCTGCCCCGCCCCTCGCCACGCCCCTCGCCACGCCCCTCGCCACGCCCCCGCCATGCCCCGCCACGCCCCTCGCCACGCCCCTCGCCACGCCCCGCTGGTGTTGGGATGTCAGCCCGTCTTTGGCTGCTGGGCAGGAGCGCGCTGTTGTTTCAGTTTCCACTCCCTGGTGACCAATGCGGCCTAGTGTCTTCCACTTGCCCAGCGGCCATCGCGTGCCCTGTGGTGAGGCGGTCTCTTCAGTCCCTCTCTCACTTCTTCACTGGGTCACTCCCTCCTGCTGACCTTCGTGTTGGCGGCGAGCGGGGCTTGTCTGGTCAAGGTCCTCCCAAGTCTCGCAGAGCAGAAGTTCCGATGTGAACACAGTCGGGAGTCTCTTTCCTGGGATGTGACTTCAATGTTGGACCTAAAATCTCAACACCAGGCCCAAGTCGGTCTAGATTTTCTCGCAGGTTTTCTTCTCCAAGTTTTGCAGTTTTTCTTTCAGTGTTTGGGGCTACTCCAAGAGGTGTCGTAGATGAGTTGGACGGAGCTTGTGAGCGGCAGGCAGGGGCTCCCTCTCTGTCTCTGAAGAACTTGGGTGGAGATTCACTTTGGCACCCTTTCCCGGCAAAGCCTGACATTCGGGTGGAATTGTGTTTTCCGTTATAGATGGAATCTTCTCTCGAAGACATCCAAGATAATTTTGATTTTCTGTCTCTTAATGTGTAATTTGGTAAACTGTTTTTCAAGAATGTCTTCCATGTCATCTAGATTATTAAGATCATTGTCATGACATTCTTATGGTATCATCTTATCGCTCTTAATGTAATTAGCAAAGTCTCCTGGAGCCTGGTTCAGAGGGCTGAGCTCTCCTTATTTCAGGGAAGGGGCAGGGGGGGGTCAATAGCAGAAGTCCCAGCCGTGCCCACCCGGAGCCACACCTGGCCCTGCAGTGAGGATGGTCGTTTCTCTTCTCTTACTGCCCAGAGGGGGCAGCTTGAGTGTGTGTCTGGAGGACTCGGGCCAGCTGGGGAGATGGCTGGCCAGGGCCCTTCCTCGAGTCCCCAGCATCCTCCACCGAGGCCATCAGTGAGTTCTCCCTGGACGGCAAGTTGATCCCAGGACACATCTTTCCAGCCAGGGGTGCACAGCTCTTCAGCACCATCCTTGTGTGGCAGAGCTCATGTGAGTTCATTCCTGGGGAGCACCTGGTCTCTGGGTGACACAGCAGCACCCGAGAGGGTCTCTGCACGGGCAGGGGGGCGGGAGAATGGCCAGAGCGCCGTGCTGGCCACCTGCCTCCACTCTGCTCCTGGCTGTCAGCACAAACCACCTGTCCTGCCAAGGTGCCCCAGTGGCATGGAATCTCCAGGTCCCATTCCAGGCTCACGATCAGAACTGTGAGGTAGGGTGTGGGAGGAGGTGGCCGGGCCCCTGGGTGGAGCGGTGGCTGGTGGGGAGTGCAGAGTCCGAGGGTGTGCAGTGTCAGTGTGTCTCATATTTTCTCTATTTTGATTAACTATTTCATCTGTTTGGTTCTGTTTTGTCTTTTATTTATTATGCTTTCCTGTGTTTCACCTGACATCAGTAGCTACTATCGTTTGTCTATCTAGCCTCTACCTGTCTGCTTTACTGTCTGTCTTCTATTTTAGCAGATGGCTTGTGTTATCCTGGCCCTGGTTCCTGAGCTCTGGGGCTGCTGGGGCTGCTGGAACAAGAGCAAACTGGACAGTGAGAGTCCAGGAGTGGGGAGCAGCTGCTCTCCTGGGTGTTGGTGACCATGGCCCTGGACAGTCTCCACATTCTGAGCTGGAGCGGTCAGGCAGGAGTGTAGAGAACCGTCCTGCAAAGACAGCATCTGACATGACAAGGTGACCTCCCACTGTGCTGCATACCTGGGCCCCTCTACCATCTGCAGAGAAGTTTGGTCCATTGGTGTCCTGTGCCTGCCATGAAAAGGTGCCACAGACCAGGCAAGTTGCCAACAGGCTCTTCCGCTCTCGTGTTCTGGAGGTCCCAGGTCTGAGGTTGGGTGCTGGCAGGCTGGTTCCTTCTGAGGTTGTGAGGGTGGGTCTGCCCAGCCCCAGCTTGCTTCTGGAGATCTCTGGTGCCTCTGGCTGTGGAAGCAGTACCCCGAGTCCTCCCTCGTCTGCACATGGAGTCCTCCCGACATTTCCCGTGATAGGAGCCCCAGTCTGTCGACCAGGGTCCAGTCCCACCCCATGATCTTCACTGATTACATCTACAACAACTGTGCTTCCAAATAAAGCCACACCCTGGGGTTCTGGGGTTGGGGACCTCAATGTGCGGATTGGAGGAGGGGTGCGATCCAACCCAGGACTTTGGAAATCGGAGTAGAACACTCAGAAGGAGGCATCGAGTCCCAGGGGCACACAAAGGACATTTCTTGCTGCTGGGGAGCCCTGGGGGTGCCAAGGAGGCCCCAGCGGCCGGCTGCTCCGACATAGCTCAGGCCAGCTGGGGAGGCACCTTCCTCAGGTGGGAGGGGAGTGTGTCTGTGCAGAGGTGACCTGGGCGGGGAGAAGGCCAGCTGACCTGCAGAAGGAAAAGACCATGTCTGGCAGAGGGTGCAGGAAGGAGCCTGAGCTTCCCTGGTGGGCAGGATGGGGAGGCCAGCCCACTTGTCCCCGTCCCCCGGTGCTGTCTGGGGAGCAGATGAAAGCCAGCTGTGAGGGGCACTCGCTGTGGCTCTCGTGGGCACGGGAGACTATTAAGTCCAATATTAATGGGATGAACGCACTGAAGTATGTTACTGCAAAGAGCCGCTCATCTGTTATTGTTGCCTCAGACAAGCTCCATGAAGTAGGGCAAATGTTTATTTTTCTCTTCAGGAACTACGGTCACACATTAAGCAGTTCTGGAGGACAAGTAATTAACTGTGGCCGCGCTGCCTTCTCGGGGACACACGTGTGCATGCCTGAGCTCCACAGCCCTCCCTCACTTAGATGGGCCTGCTGGCCCCTGTCCACCTCTCAGCCCAGGTGTTTATCTGTCCTGCAGATGGTGGGAGGTCCGTCTGTCCTTCAGGCAGGTGGTCACGTGTCCATCAGGAAGGGCAGATAGTGCCCAGCAGAATGCTGTGGGGCTGGGCAGGATCCCAGGGGTCCCAAGTGCACAGTGGTGTCCCTGGGAATCGTGGCTCCCGTGAAACACACCTCATCGTCTGAAATGAAACCGAAGGTTGTCATCACTGCTGTGGCCTCCCTGTGTCCTTTGAACAGTTGGGGAACTGACAGTGGGTGGCCCCAGGGACTGGACTTTATGTGGATTTGTCTTCAGTCCCACAGCAATGCAGCTGGCTGTTCCCAGTGAGGCCTGGGACCACAGCTGCTTTGCAGAGTCTGGACCAAGGGCCAGGTGGTCAGTTACTGGTGCTGTCTAATCACCAAAGTGATCTGGGGACAAAGGCTCTCTCCTTTCAAGGTTCCTGCCGAGTAGAGCCTGGGGCCTTGTGGGGGACTTAGCAATCCACGCCCCGCTTCTGTCCAGGAGAACCTCGGGCAGACATCATGTGGATCCACACTCACCCCGGACAGTTGGATGGGCGCTGCAAGTCTCCTAAGAAAACCCCAGCAGCCCTGGGTGGTGGGCCACTGTCCATCTCCCACAGCCTGAGTCTGTGTCCCAGGCCACTTCCCACCCAGAGCTGCCCAGCCACCATCTTGAGGTGGGATCCTGGGCTACTCACATCCCTCACTCTGAGCTTTGAGTTGGATGTCACAAGGTCCAGGGCGAGGAGCTGGGCTGGAGGCCACTGGAACAGGCGTGCTGCTCAGCTCCCCAGGCATGTTCATGCATGGTTGCAGATCTCATGGGCTATGGTCTCACTAAAATAGCCATGCCATGCCCGGGTCTCAGTGCCTGAGTGTCCAGAGGCCTTCCTAGGGACCAGCCACCCCTTTCCCTTTGCTGTAAGCAGCATGGCCCTGCTGAGTTTGGCCGGCAGGAGTGTCCTGTGCATATTCTTATGGCCTGTGACCACACTCCTGGCTCTGATCTGGAGCAGAGTTGACATTGAAGTTCAAGAATATGAGAAACTTCACTGAATTCATTTATTAGTTCTAGAAGTTTTCTGTGGAATTTTTAGGATTCTCTAGGTATAAAATCACATCATTGGCAAATAGTGCTAATTTGAGTTCTCCTTTTCCTGTCCGTATCCCTTTAATTTCTTTTGTCTGTCTTATTGCTCTGGCCAGTGTTTCAAGAACTATGTTAAATACAAGTGGTGAAAGAGGGCATCCCTGTCTTGTTCCAGTTTTTAGGGGGAATGCCTTCAATTTTTCTCCATTTAGAATGATGTTGGCCTGGGGCTCAACATAGATAGCTTTTATGATGTTGAGATATTTTCCTGTTATCCCTAGCTTTTCTAGTGTACTGAACATGAAGGGGTGCTGTATTTTGTCAAATGCTTTTTCTGCATCTATTGAGATGATCATATGGTTCTTATCTTTAAGTCTGTTGATGTGATAAATTACATTTATTGATTTCTATATGTTGAACCAAACTTGCACCCCAGGATGAACCCCCACTTGATCATGGTACACTATCTTTTTGATATGTTTTTGTAAATAGATTTGCCAGAATTTTATTGAGAATTTTTGCATCTATGTTTATTAGAGATACTGGTCTGAAGTCTTCTTTTTTTGATGTGTCTTTGCCTGGTTTTGGAATCAAGGTGAAATTGACCTCACAGAATGAGTTTGGAAGTGCTGCCTCTTTTTCTATTTCATGAAATAATTTGAGGAGTATTGGTGTTAGTTCTCTGTTAAAGGTCTTATAGAGCCCAGTTCTGTATCCATCTGGTCCTGGGCTTCTCTTGGTTGGTAGCTTCTGATGGCGTCTTCTATTTCATCACTTGAAACTTATCTGTTTACATTGTGTACATCATCCTGATTCAGTTTGGGAGAAATCATATGATTCTAGAAATTTTTCGAGGCCTTTGATATTTTCTATTTTACTCAGGACAAGTTTTCAAAATAATTCCTATTTATCTTCTGTACTTCTGGAGTGTCTGCTGTAGTATTTCCTTTTTCATCACATATGTTAGTACTTTGAGTTTTCTCCCACCCTCTTCATTAGCATGGTTAAGGGTTCATCAATTTTATTTATTTTTTTCAAAGATCCAACTTTCTGTTTTGGATGGTTCAATTTCATTGAAGGCAGTACTAAGAGGAAAGTTCATTGTTTTGTTTCAATTTCATTGATTTCAGCTCTAATTTTAATTATTTCCTGTCTTCTATTAATTTTGGTGTTGGTTTGTTTTTCTAGGGCTTTGAGATGTAATGTCGGGTCATTTCTTTGTTGACTTTTTCTTCTTTTAAGGAATGGACTTCATGCAATGAACTTTCCTCTTAGTACTGCTTTCAGGGTGTCCCAGACATTTCGGTATGTTGTACCAGGGTTCTCATTTACCTTGAAGAATTTTCTAATCTCCTCCTTGATGTCTTTTGCAACTCATTGTTCATTCAGTAGAATATTAATAAATGAATTCAGCAAAGCAGCAGGATATAAAATCAACACCCATAAATCAAAGGCATTTCTGTATATCAGTGACAAATCCTCTGAAAGGGAAATGAGGAAAACTATCCAATTTACAATAGCATCAAAATAAATGAATACACAATTAATAAAATACTTGGGAATCAACCTAACAAAAGAGGTGAAAGATCTCTACAATGGAAATTATAGAACCCTAAAGAAAGAAATTAAAGAAGACCTTAGAAGATGGAAAGATCTCCCTTGTTCTTGGATAGGCAGAATTAATATTGTCAAAATGACCACACTACAAAAAGCACTCTTCAGATTTAGTGCAAGTCCAATTAAAATCCCAATGACATTCCTCATAAAAATAGAAAAAGAAATCATGAAATTCATCTGGAAAAATAAGAGACCCATAATAGCTAAAGCCATTCTTAGCAGAAGAGTGGAGCAGGTGGCATCACTACACCAGACCTTAAACTATACCACAGAGCAATAGTAACAAAAACGGCATGGTATTGGCACCCAAATAGACTTGTTGACCAATGGTACAGAGCAGAAGACACAGAAACTAACCCATATAATCACAGTTCTCTCATATCAGACAAAGGCACCAAAAACATACACTGGAGAAAAGTTAGCCTCTTCAACAAATGGTGCTGGGAAAACTGGAAATCCGTATTCAACAAAATGAAATTAAACCCTTCTCTCACCCTGCACAAAACTCAAGTCAAAGTGGATCAAGAACTGAGAAATTAAACCAGGGACCCTGTGCCTAAAGGAATAAAAAGTAGGCCCTAGTCTTCATCAGGTCAGATTAGGCCCCAACTTCCTTAATAAGACTCCTATAGCACAAGAATTAAAATCAAGAATCAATAAATGGAATGGATTCAAACAAAAACGCTTCTTCTCAGCAAAAGAAATAATTATTGAGGTGAACAAAGAGACTACATTTTGGGAGCAAATTTTTTACCACACACATCAGATAGAGCACTAATCTCTAGGATATATAAAGAACTTAAAAACCTTAACACACACACACACACACACACACACACACACACACAACCTAATCAATAAATGGGCCACAGAATTGAACACTTTTCAGAAGATTATATACCATCAATCAATGAATATATGAAAAAATGTTCATCATCGCTAGCAATTAGAGAAATGCAAATCAAAACCGCTCTAAGGTTTCACCTCACTCCAGTCAGAATGGCAGCTGTTAAGAATACAAACAACAATAAGTGTTGGTGAGGATGTGGGGAAAGGCACACTCTTACATTGCTGGTGGGACTGCAAATTGGTGCAGCCAATATGGAAAGCAATATGGAGATTCCTTGGAAAACTGGGAATGGAACCACCATTTGACCCAGCTATTCCTCTCCTCGGACTATACCCAAAGGACTTAAAACAGCCTATTACAGGGACACAGCCACATCCATGTTTATAGCAGCACAATTCACAATAGCTAAACTGTGGGACCAACCTAGATGCCCTTCAGTAGGTGAATGGATAGGGAAACTGTGGTGTCTATACACAGTGGAATATTACTCAGTGCCGCAGTCTGGCTGGGCACAATTCAGGAGCCACTTGTCAAAAGAAACTAACTTTATTTTTAGAACTACAAACGCCAAGCAAAACAGCTCCTCAGGAAAAAACCCTCAGAGCCCAACTGCCACCACCGGCTTCCACAAGCCTCTCCCCACACAAACCTCCACCTCCCACAATCCTCCTGCTCTTGAGGCCGATTGGCTGGGTCGCGTGGGTGGAGCCAAAGAAGTCCCCCAATGAGCAGCTCCGTGGTCTGAAAGGGCAGGGAAACAGCCCAATGAGCAGCTCCATGGAGGAGCCAATCAGCTAGATGTTGCTGGGGCCACTGTGAGCCAATCATCAGCTGGCAGTCTGAAGGGCGGGGAAACAGCCCAATGAACATCACTGCAGAGGAGCCAATCAGCTAGATGTTGCTGGGGCTGCAGTGAGCCAATCATCAGCTGGCAGTCTGAAGGGCAGGGAAACAGCCCAATGAACATCACTGCAGAGGAGCCAATCAGCTAGATGTTGCTGGGGCCGCTGTGAGCCAATCATCAGCTGGCAGCTGGAAGTTTGCTGGGGCCCCTTTGGCTGTGGCTCTCAACAACTCAGCATTAAAAGGGAATAAAATCATGGCAATTGCAGGAAAATGGATGGGGTTGAAGAATATAATGCTAAGTGAAGCTACCCAATTCCAAAAAACTAAATGCCAAATGTTTTCTCCGATATAAGGAGGATGACTCATAGTGGGGTTGGGAGGGGGAGCATGGGAAGATTAGAGGAACTCTAGATAGGGCAGAGGGGAGGGAGGGAGGGGGCAAGGGGGTAAAAAGATGGTGGAATGAGATGGACATCACTACCCTAAGTATGTGTAGGAGGAAGACACGAGTGGTGTGAATACACTTTGTGTACAACCAGAGAGATGAACAACTGTGCTCTATATGTGTAATAGGAACTGTAGTGCCTTCTGCTGTCAACAAATTAGAATTTTGATGAGAGAATCCACCATGCAGGTCCCTGAGGTGGAGTCGGCTGAACAGAGACCGCAGGCCGCTGTCTGGTGTTGATGTGAGAGGATGGAGCAACTCTGAGACGGGGCCTGTCCATCACATGTGGATCAAGCATGAGATGAAGAACAAGAGCCGATGGAATCTGAGTGTCCTCCCTTGGCCAGGACACTCGTGTGCTGGTCCACCCACTTTGGGGTTGACCTCTGACCCAGACCTATCCTGCCCCACCTGCACCCCTCTGCCTGGCCTCTGTTGCCCCACCCCCACCCACCCAGGCGGGAGGACCCTGCCCAGGCAGTCACTCATTCACCTCCTGAGTGGGAGGTGCTGTCCATGTGCTGGGGACCCAGAGACCCGGGGGGGGGCAGGTCCCCCTGACATGGGGCTCAGGGCGTCAAGGCAGATGGATCGGGCAGGAGAACCCGTGAGTGAACTGGGCGGCTTCACAAGCCCAGGAGAGTGCAGGGTGACTTCCTCTGCATCCCAGCACTGAACAGGAGCCGGAGGTGGGAAAGCTGGGAGGCACCCCTGGTCCCAGGGCCTGAGTGGGCACCGGCTTGGTGGTGCCAGGCAAGGTTTCCACGTGGCTGTCACATGGGGTGAGGGACGTAGGCAGGCCAGCTCCCTGCAGCTCACACCCCATGGGTGGGATTGGAGGCCTGGCAAGTGTAACTTGCTGGATTCACATTATGGATCCCCAACCTGACTTGCTCTCCTGTGCCAGTGGACTGCAGGCTGAGGAGGGCTGCAGGGTCAGGGGCAGACTTGACATGGGAAGAAGAGGTGGGATTACAGCCTGTGTTGGCCCCTGGTGTGAGGAAGGCTTGGATGGGGCGAGGAAAGCAGGGTCAGCAGGGCTGGGCATGGACGGCAGCGGCTGTGTGAGCTGGGGACAGGCGGGAGTCATCTCAGGGTGCTGGGAACCGGCTCCTTTGGGCCCGTGGCCTGAACGTGACTGGCTGTGCAGTTGGGCCTTATTGTCAGGGTAGGGGCTCTGCTACAGCAGCCTGCACCTTTGGGATCACACACAGGACTCTCAGGGCAGGCAAGGCTGATGTCCAGACCTTTGCAGTCTGTGCTGCCTTGGGAAATGTCCCTTCGAACCTCACTAAGGACGTTGGGGAGAGCACTGGATCTGGATCTGGAGTGGTTCTTGGTAATCTTTTCTCCACACTTGCAAGCCATGAACAGAGCCTGTGGCTCTGCGGAGGTCTATGGGGAATGTGGGGAGAGGCTGGGAGTTAAGGTTCTGGGTTGGGCTGCCAAGTGAGAGAACAGAGACATCACTGTGCACAGGGAGGTCAGAAAACCAGAGAGGGATTGCTGGGGACACTCACCACAGTCTGTGGTGAGCCCGGTGCAGGGTGTGAGGCTGGTGGGGGACAGAGAATGGCTCTGGGGGTGGGGGAGTCCCAGTCAGTGTACAGGTCGCCCCACAGGCATCCCCAGAGGAACTGTGATGGATAACCCAGGGCCCTGCCTTGGGCATGGTGAGGGGTAGAGGAGGCCACCCGAGCGCTGTCCCATGGTAACTGATGAGAGCACGCCCAGGAGCAGAGGTCCTCACTCCAAAGTCCCAATAGGGCAGGGAGCATGGAGATTTCCAGAGAATCCGTGGTTTACTTAACTAAGCATCGACCCAAGGACAAAAGGCTTGGCTAGTGGATCAGGGGACAATGGGGAGGTCCAGGGAAGAAGGATGTGGGTGGATTTATGGGCAGGGGCTTCTCTAGAATGTTCATGCCTACCCAAAAGCACCCACCGATTGAGAGAATCGAATCCAGACAAGCTGATCTAGGCAGTTGGTGACAACAGGCTTCTGCCGCTGGTGCTGGCACAGTGGGCCCTGGATGGAGTTGCTCTATGCCCCCACCAAAGCCGACCCTGCTGCATAAGCCTGAGCAAGGTGGCATGCTTCAGGGAGACAGGTTTTGGTATGGACCCTTTTCATGCTGAAAGAACAGCAGAGATTCTTGACTAGAGCTCACAGCACCCCACTGATGGGTTGGTCTGGTGCCTACAGCACCACAACAGTCATTCCAACAAGATGGACCACATCACACCTCATTGGGACCACCAAAGAGGCCTGACAAGTGGATGCACAGGCTCCCTTGCATGCCATGTTACTGAGAAAGTGCTGTCCTTATAGGGCAATGGACCAGACTTTGGAAGGTGCAGTGGGGGACAAGCTCAGAGACATTCCTGAGAGGACAAGGTCATCTCCCTCGTGTGGTACCTGCACAGTCATCCCCTAGTTCAGTAGGAGGTACCATGAAGCCACTGCAGAGGAAACCATGCTCAGTGATCTTAACCATCAGTGCAAAGATGGCCACTTCTCTTCCACTTTCAAAAATGTTTGTCATACATTAAAAAACCCACTGTTGTTGATTATTAATATAAGATAAAATGCTTATTAATAACACTTATTTAGAACCTAGAATTTCAACTGTTAGAAACAATGAGAGCTAGGTTCTACTTCTTAAAAAATCCTTGTCAGGTGGCTCCAGCCGGCTTGTCTCCCGCCACTGACCCGGGGCCGTCTGTCCTGGGGGAGCCCCCACACCCCTCCTGAGCCTGGGTCAGGTCCAGCGTTTCCTCCTTTGCACTTTCAAGTCCTGAGACACCTGGAAGCTCCTCCGGGAAGGTTTTCTGGCGTCCCTTCTCTGCACGTGTCCATCCTCCTCTTGGCCACGGTTCTTGGTGGATGTGGCCAGTCCCCAGGTCCTGTCTCTGGCTGACCTTAGGCCAGCGACCTCTTCTCTAACTCCAGGGTGCTCGGCTCCAACTTCCCGCCTCTCTGCCGCACCCGGTCCTGGTTGGCTGCTCCTCCTCTTTCACCCACTTTAGTCAAGTGCTCCCCAAACTGGTCACCTGGACCCCAGCAGGAACCCAGCTTTGCCGAGGGCGCTGCCTGACTGACAGGTGCCTGGGGCCAAATCACTGACTGGCCTTGAAAGAAGCTCCATGATTGGTCCCTGACGATGGCTCCCGTGTTAACTGTGTTGTGATTGGTGGAGGCTGAGGGCGGGGCATGCCGCTTGCAAGGAGCGCTGTTAAAGGAGTTTGACGGGTGTTTCTGAACTAGAGTGAAGTGGGGACTTCCTTGGGTCCTAAACAGATGACCGCCAGTCCTTCTGTGTCTACACTGAACACACAGCCCTGGGAACCCGAGGGTGGGAGTGAGAAGACCCCACTTTGCCTTATGCCCAGCGACTCACTTGGGAGATCTATGGCTCCCGTTCCACAAATGCGCGCGGTGTGGGCTCGGAGGTCCTGCTTCTCAGAATTTAGGGCACAGTGAATGTGCCAGTATACCTTCTACTGTCACTGCAGGCTCCTTGTTCCCAGTGACCCGTGTGCAAGGACAGTCACCTCTGTGGCAGGGTGACGTTCTCTGATCCCCAGCAGGGTGGGTGCGTTGGGCAGTGGGCTCAGGAAGAACACGGTGTGCTGTCTGGATCACACTGGCCAGACGCCATAGGCCAGGTGTCCCCAGCAACAGAGGTCTACTTCTCACACTGTGGGGGCTGGAATCCAACAAGGTGCAGGTGGAGTCTGTGTCTGGTGAGGGCCCACTTCCTGTCCAGAGGTGACCTTTCCAGCTGTGTTGGCACATGGTGGAAGGGGTGACGGGTTTCTCTGCGGTGTCTTTAATGAGGGCACTGATCTTATCCATCAGAGCCCCACCTTCCTATCCTCATGAGCGCCCAAGGCCCACTTCCTGATGCATCAGGATGTCAACATATGTATTTGGGGACATACCTCCGTTCTGTCTCCAGCAGGGGCCCAGGTCTGCCTGGGTGTTTCTAGCTCCCCTCTGATTCCCATGCTCTGGTGACAGGCACAGCCACATGGCCTGAGCAAGCGTGGTGGCCAGTGCTGGGAATCCTGAGATGACAGCTTGGGTCCTCCCCAAGAGAGACCCATGGAGGGTCTGTCTTCTAACCATCTGAACTTCCCTGTGAGTTCCCCCCAAACTATCCCAGCCAGGCCCCTCTGAAGCTGCCGAGACCTTCTAAAGAGTGCTTGGAAGAGGCTGTGAGGTAGAGTGGGCTGGACCTTGGTGCTGACCAGGAGCCCCTGCAGAACCAAGGCCCTTCCTTCCCTCAGCATTTGGGATGCTGGTGGTGAGGTTCTCAGCTGCAAAGCTCCTCAGGAACTGCCCTCAGGGAGGGGGAAGGCTGACCCTGGGCCCTCTCCCAGGTGCCTCAGGTGGGCAACTCGCCCCGGGTTTCCAGTCTGGAGCTTGCTGGGGTCACTGATCCCCCTGCAGACCCTAAGCCACACCCCATAACTTCTTGCAGAGTGCACCTAAGACAGGCAGGCTGATGAAGTCCTGGCTCTCCTCGGAAGCTGGGTGCTAAGACACAGGGCACCTCGTCTCAGTGTGTCTCCACTTTGGAGGCCCCTTTGGGTCCCAAGACCAGGTGGAGATAACAATGGGTTTGTCACGAGTTTTCCTAAAATCCATGTGGTTTTAGAGTTTCTTCCCAGAGTGGTCAGGGACCAACACAGACGGGGGACATGGAGGGCACTGCCTTTGCTGATGGGGGAGGGGGATACTGACCATCGGGATGTGGGAGGAACTTCCTCCAGGCCAGGATGCCATGGGCCAGGCACCCACCCAGGTGGACTCCACCCAGCACCTGCTGCTCAGGGGGAGTAGGTCCAGGACCGTTTCATCGGCCCCATCCCATTAGGTGTCAAGGTCAGTCCAAAATAGACAGTCCACACAGGTGGAGCCAGTGGCCAGGGGAGTGGGAATGGGAAGGAAGTCCTGACAGAGGGACTGAGCTGAGGAGCAGTTAGCTCTGAGGGACAGAGCTGCTAATGTCCCTCCTGAGCAGGCAGAAGGGTGGGCTCGGGCTGAGGGCACTGCCAAGACCCACAGAACAGTGCCCTGGGGAGCTGACCACGACAGGCACACACCTCCTGTGTCACCACCATGCCATCGCCGTGTATGAACACCACCCTGAGCCCCAACCCCAGGCTACCCCCTTCTCCCAGCCACACTCACCTCCTGCAGAACCACAAGCACACAGTGCTCCCACGCACCGGCGGCAGGTCCCAGGAGCACCTGCTGGTGGGTGGGTGGAGGGGCTGGCCCTGGGCTGGTGAGGCTGGGCTTCAGCTCTGGTATCCTTCTGATCAGGCCTGTGACCGCTCAGGCCTCTGTTTCCACCCCTGGGGTTGAACAAGGGCATGGCAGTGACCTCGGTGTTTATCAGCAGAACACTGTGTTCCCCCTCCCTCGGGGGACAGTGGCTGTGCACTCACTCTGTGCCTGACACTAGCCATGTTGCAGTGAAGCCACCATTGTTAATGATTTTAAATCCCACTTCACTCTGGGAACAGTATTTGTTGGGTTTCTAAGACAGCAGGGCCACAGGCCTGTCCCCACCACTTGAACTCGGGCCACCTGGCTTGCCTGTCCAGGGCTGCCCTACCCTGGACTATATGGGGTCCTCTGTGCGGTCTGAGGACAGTCTGCCCTGGGCAGATGGACTGCAGGGTCCACTCCAGCTTGCCATGGCCTTGGTCCTTCTCTGCTGGCCATGGCTCAGCACAGGGAGCGTTCCCTGCATTCCTCTGCATGGGCTGGCCAGCTCTCTCCGTGAGTCAGCGGCAGCTGACCCAGGGGCTCACCCACTCCGCTGACCTTGATGGACCCTCCTGAGCTGGCTCACAGGTCAGTTCCTTCTGTGAGGAAGTAAAGGGACTGCACTTCAGTGATGAATCCTATGGTGGCGGGCAGTGGGAGGCTCTCAAGGGAGGCCCCAGGTGGGAAGGCTTGCGTCCAGGCAGGACCTGAGACTGACCCTCGCTGATGTCCTGTGTCTCGTGCCTTCCCTGCTGTATGGCAGTGATGACCCTGCAGGGTGCTGGTGGCCAAGACCCCTGCCCGCTGTGGGCACTGGAGAGCAGTGGGCTACACCAGGCAGAGGCCGTGCTTGTGGGAGTGCTTGGAGGCTCCACCTCTGGGCTTCCTTCCTTCCTGTGGGGAAAGTAGCCAGAAGAGGGCTTTGAGGTGACTGAGTTGCCAACCAAGAAGGGCATCCTTTAGAACAGGTTCCTCCAGGGTCTCAGACGGAGACCTCCCTAGAGGGCCACTGTGCAGGGAAAGGGGCTCACCCAGGTGGAAGGACTTGGAGGAGGACAGCTGGCCCGGGAAAGGAGGTCAATCCCTTACCCTTGGGGGTGACACTGGGAAACCAGACCCATGAGCACCTTGGCTGGCAGGGGTCCAGGCAGGTGCTGGGTCTGCCAGAGCCAGGGCCAGGGCCAGGGGCGGGGTCCAACGAGGGCCCTGGGTGTGGCCACGCTGCTCTATGGCAGAGCTGCTTTGGGAAAGTTGCCCCTCCTCTGCTCCTCCAGAGGCTATGCATGGTCACCCCACGTGATGCTGTCACTCAGGTCCAGCCGGGGCTGCTGAGAGAGATGCCCAGCTGTCAGTGGCATTAAGGGCCATGTCCTATGGTGAGCTGTGACCAGCTCCAGGCCAGGGATGGGCAGCCCAGAGGGGTCAGCATGGGATGCCCTTGGCCAATGCTGACACAGGGAGGGGAATGTCCTGCTGTGTTGGTCTGAGGTGAAGGGAGGACTCCAGGGGCCACCCAGGGCCACCCAGAGGCTCATGCAGGGTGAAGCATGAGCGCTTCCCTCTTCCCAGTCCCCCGTCACCTGCAGGAGCCCCGGGTGCATGGCCATCCTCAAGCTCTGTAAGTGAGGGAGGCAGGAGGCTCCAAGGGGCAGGTGAGGGGTACCTGGCATGGGGCATGTGCCCCTTCTCCTGCCCCTGCTGCCCAGACCTGTGCCTTCTCCTGCCCCTCGACAGCCACAGATGGCTTCCTCTCACCTGCCCCCAGGGAGGGCTGCTTCCCAGGACTCCACATGCCCCTCCCCAGGTGCCTCCCATGGAGAAGCTGAGGCTCAGAGATGGAGGACCTTCACCCATCTCCTGCAGCCCTGAGCAGTCACTGCCCGAAGGTGCCCATAGTTCTCAGGGGACATGGCCCTTCACACTGTTGACAGCCGAGCATCCTCTTAGCAGCCCAGGAGCTGGACCCAAACAGCCCCACCATGTGCAGGGCACCTCCCCCAACCCTGCCTCCCCTGGGCTGGATGGCCTGTGGTCTATGACACACGCCTGTCTGGCCGCAGAGGTAACTGTCCCCTGGTGGCCCGGGCAGGCTAGAACAGCCAAGAACAGACAGACCTGGGGAGATGGCAGTGACCCTCCCTGGGAATAAGAAAGTGACCAGCAAGTGGACCACACTGTTTAGGGACTAATGGACCCAGAACCTTCCTGGGGCACCCTCAGGAGGCCACAGTCACAGCAAGTCAGGGGCCTAGCAGAGTGCTCCTGGCCACAGCCTCCTCCTAGCTGCCTGGACCAGCCTGCAGAGTGACCCCAGCAAGCAGGGCCACCCTCATCTGGGCTACAACAGGACTCTGTGGTCAGGAAGGTCAGCTGTGCCTCCCACGGTGACAGATGGGCACATTAAGGAGGCGATGGCTGGGCCTGCGGAGCTCTGGGCTTCCTAGGCAGGGCGGGAGGAGCTGGCGTCCTCTCCTGGGCAGAGCCAAGACCAGGGGGAGGGACAGCCTATGACCAGGCCCAGGGACTGGGTCCCGTGGGCAGCTCAGGACAGTGGTGTCCAGGGCTGCAGCTCGGGACAATGGTGTTCAGGGCTGAAGCTCAGGACAGTGGTAGCCAGGGCTGCAGGCCGGGGCTGGCAGAGCAGCAGAGGGGAGCTCTGCAACACGGCTGGGCACCCAGGTCAGGGGCAGGTCGCGTTTCTGGGGTTCAACTCCGTGGCCAGTGTGACTCAGCTTCCTCTCACCACTCTCCTGCTGAGTTGTCTCAGAGGTCACTCCAGTACTTAGTCTAGGGCTCGGGAGGGTGGTCATCACATGGTCAGCACACTGGTCATCCTGGCTGCCTGGAGCCTCCCCAGAAGGTGACCTCACACCTGCCCCCTGAGGCCGTGTGTGCAGTGAGCCCCAGGCCCCTGGAGAAGAGGGCTGGGAGATATGGGAGGCCTCGCCTGAGGAGGGGGACGCTGGCCTGGGGGAGGACCCTGGTCCTCGGCTCATGTGGATTTCCTGGGACCTCAGCTCCTGAGATTAAATCCCAGTGCCCAGGGTGGGTGTGGGCCTCCCAGTGGGCTGGCAGGTGTGGACTGTGTCTGAGCCACCAGGGGACAGAGGGACAGTGCTGTCCTTGTCCTTGTTGCTGTAACAGGTCACCTGTATTAGGGAGTGGTGAAGCTCAGGTGGCTCCAGCCTTTGCCCTGGCATCCTTCCCTCAGGCCCAGCTGACCACTGGTGAGAGGCATTGTGGGAAAGGAAGAGCCAGTCTGAGCTCCAGCTCCCAGATGCACGTCTGGGGCCCAGCACCAGCCTGTGTCCTGCCTGGGTAGGGAGGTGCCGCCAGCAGGGTGCTGGGCAGGAGGGGCCACGGAACTCAGGGAGCTTGCTGAGGCTTGGTGGGAGGAGAGCCTGGGCCTTCTTGGGGTGCTCATAGCCTCGGCCAGCTCTGTCCAGGTGTGTGATGGCCAAGGTTCTCTCAGGCCCTGGGCTCTTCCATGGTCCAGAGGGGCCTCGGCCCAGGAGCTAGAATTCCTTCCCTCCACCTCAGCGAGGCCCACAGGGCTGGTCAGGACCTGAGGCTGCCCAGCTGCAGACTCCACTCCTGAGCCCAGCTCGCCTGGACCCTCCTACAGGGGCTCGGTTCACTGGTGGCCTCCCTCCTGAGCCCACACAGAGCTGTCCACTCAACGTCCTGCCAAGTGGAGGATCAGGAGGATCAGCAGGAATCTGGCTCCTCAGGGTGCTCACAGAGAGGGTGTCCACAGAGGCCTCTGCAAGACACTAAGAGATTATCCTCTACTCAAAGTGCCCATTAGGGTCCATCAGTGCTCTCAGCCACAGCCAAGGCAGGCACAAAGAGAGGCCCGGGCTCCCTGAGCCAGCCGTGAGATCCCCGGCCTGGCGGTCAGGCCCCACATCCAGGGAGCAGCGGGACCAGCCTGCCTGCTCTGGGCTTGGTCCAGGGCCTGCCCTGATTTCCATCTGCTGGGTACCCGTATGCCCTCAGCTTTCACCATGGCCCAGTATGGGCCCAGTGTGGCCCAGGGCTCCCCCATTACCTGTCCTTCAGCCAAGACTGGGCAGGACAGTGTCACCTTGGTGTAATGGGGACTCCTGGGACCTTCCCTCGGAGGCAGCTGGAGCTGAGCAGGACAGGTCTTGTGGGGACACCCGTGAGAAAGGCCCAGGGGACCTCCCCAGGAGGCCCTCCAGGGACATGGCAAGTCAGGGGTGGTGTGTGCGCGTGGGTTGAGGGGAAGACGGGGGAGGCCTGGGGGAGGCTTGTGGAGGGTGGTAGGGTGGGGGTGGGTGAAAGTCTGCAGGGAGACCCGCAGCTGTGGGGCCCCTGAGCCTCAGCTTCTGCTGCAGCAAGGTCTGGAAGCAGGACCGCACCCTTCTTACAAGTTGACTCAGTCAGCTGACGCTTAGGGGGCACCTGTTGGTCCCAGTGATGTCCTGTCCTCAGTGTGGAGAGAAGGAGGTATGAGCTGGTGGTGGGAGGGGGTGCAGGGTGCAGGCCTCGGGAGGGCCAGGAGCAGCACAGAGGACGGCTTGGACCAGCAGGCAGCCGGGGCCTCTGTGGGCAGGCAAGCCCAGGCGGGCTGTCTCCTGGGAGCAGAGGGAAGGGGCTTGGCTAGGGCGAGTCCTGCAGGCGTCTGGATCTGGGGTGGAAGGGGGAAGCAGCTGCTTGGTTTGGGGGCTTCAGCTCCAGGGCTTGTTCACTAGGCTCCCGAGGAGAGTGCCTCCGCTGAGCTGACCAGCTGCAGAAGTCACGGAGAGGCGGTGATGAGTCTGCGGATGTGGGAGGTGCCACGACTGCACTGTGAGGTTCAGAGGCTCAGGGAAAAGCAGGGGCCTCGGGTCTGGGCTGTTGCCTTGGTCACAAACAGCAAATTCTGTCTCTACTGGGGGGTCTTTGTTGGGCCCTGGGACTGGGAGGGAGAGGGTGCCCGGGAGGGACGTGGCACAGAGCCTTCTGCATGTAGTGGGTGCATGCTCGTCTTGGCCAGAGGCCTCTCCCCAGTGCAAGGCCCAGGGCAGTAGGAACCGCAGGGCTCCTATTCCTTCCTGGACGGGAGCAGAGGGAAGCCCTGGCCAGGAAGCCCATGTCACCACCTCCAGCTCAAGGGCTGTGGGGCAGGGACCTCGAAGCAGACCCAGGGAGGTGGGGTCGTCCCTCACACTTCCATCTCCCGCCAGGTGATGGCGCTGCCCGCTGGCTGGCCTCCACTCTGCCAAGCCTTTTCTTGGCCTCATGGCTTTGGTTTTGCACGTGACTCACTCGGGCTCACGAGATGGTAGGAGCGTGAAGTCACCCGAGGCTGGAACTTGTGTGGTTGGGCTTGGCCAGCTGCGGCCCTCCCACTGGCATCAGGAGGACACACACCTGGGGGACCCATTGCTGTTCCCACCTGTGCCCCAGAGCAAGGTGGCAGAACCATCCATCGCCCCAGATGACCTGCAGGCTGCGGCCAGTAACAGACCACGGCGGCCAGCCCCCGTGCCCAAACGCATGACCAGCAGAAGCATGTTTATTGCTGGAAGTGATGGCAGGTTCTGTTGTCTGCCACAGAGTGGAAGTGGGCTGTGGGGCTCCCATCTCTCTGTCCCCATTTTCCTGACCACGCCCTCCTTGTCAGTCCTCTCTTGATGTCCACATCGTCCCACCTCTAACTATCAGAGACACTTGGTGCCCGTGTTGCCCACACCTTGCCTCTGCCTGGGCCGTGGCTTTCCTGTGGTGTCCGTTTTTGTGTTCTGCTTCCTGAAGTTAGAGGGAAACGTGCAGGAATTCACACTCACGCTCTCCCGTGGTACATGGAGTCATGGCCCTCACTGGTGAGTCCAGGCATGGCCTTTCTCAACCCTGTGGTCATCTGAAATACAGGTTTGAAAATGTCACAAAATTATTTTGCTTCCCTCATCCACCAATATGTAGGAGACAGGAGTTGGAGCCAGCCACCTCCAGGACACCCCTCTATTTGGCCCAGCATAGGGAGAGCCCTCACTGGAGATGTGCGGATCCATGGCGGTCGGTGCTCTCTGGATGTCCGCATCATTCCATCTCGCAGCTGGGTGGACACTTGAGTCCTCGTCTTGGGCCATCCCGGGGCGTTTCACAGCCTTTCTGCTCTGACCCGCTCTGTGCGCCCTCACCTAGAACGGAGCCCTACTCCTTTTGCAAGGAAGTGGCCTTTATAGACTCCACAGCTGGGCCTGGGGTGCCCGTGGCTGCTGGGCTCACAGTCCTTCTTGCTGTCCTAAGGCAAACCATTCAGCCACGCTAGATTTTTCTATGCAAATGTGCCACCATCCTGTGTCTCCGTCACTCACTCTGAAGGCAGGTGGCCTTTCCTGCAATGCATGCCTAACAGCTCAAAGTCACAGCTCCGCCCAGGAGGGGCCTCACAGGACTGAGCAGTTCCCAGCCACTGGCTGTGCAGCAGGTATAATTTCCAGTAGCAGCTGGTTGCCAAAACATTGTTTACACTTGTGTGAAATCAGCCTGACCCATTGGTTGTCACCTCCCTGTCACATAGCTAGGCTCACTTCTCAGCTCCCTTCCAAGTTCCCCTTTGATTTAGATGCACTTCTTGTTCTGCAGGACGTTCTCTGAGCTCTACATGAACAGGTGGCCAGACACCAGAGCCCTGCCCTCCTACACTCTCTTCTTCATGTCCCTCCCTGCCCCCCGGGGTTATTTTTTATCTTTGCCCCACCTCATTTAGAAAATACAGGCAGATGTGAACATGTATTTGTGTTGTCTTTTTTATTTGCACAAAAGATAGAATTCCATGAACACTATCTGAGCCTTGCTTTATTACCTCCAAACATGCACAGTGTAGATCACTCTGTGCTACAGACATGACCCTATTCATCAGCAACTCACTTCCATTCACCCCTCTGTAAAGCCAGGTGAGCTGCTCAACCCTCTGTATAGGCAAGGGAGCTGACAAATGTTCAAAACTTCTCTCTGAGAAATGTAGTCAGACCTCCTACCCATCTGTCTGATGCACAGGATGACTGGGACACATTCAGGAATAGTAATAGCACATGTGGAGCTGTGTGCTGTAACTGCCCATGGATGGTTCCCACGGGATGGCCTGAGGACTCCAGCCATGCTCTTGAACTTGTAGCCAACTTGTGGCTGCAGGTTAGTGATGAGTTTGCAAAACCAGCTGAGAACACTGCTGGATTGTTGCCCAGCATAGGGCGAGCCCCAGAAGAGCCCCAGGGAGAGCCCCAGGAGAGCCCCAGGGAGAGCCCAAGGAGAGCCCCAGGGAGAGCCCAAGGAGAGCCCCAGGAGAGTCCCAGGAGGACCCCAGGAGGACCCCAGGAGAGCCCCAGAAGAGCCCCAGGGAGAGCCCCAGGAGAGCCCCAGGGAGAGCCCAAGGAGAGCCCCAGGAGAGCCCCAGGAGAGCCCCAGGAGAGCCCCAGGAGAGCCCCAGGGAGGACTCCAGGAGAGCCCCAGGGAGGACCCAGGAGAGCCCCAGGAGAACCCCAGGGAGGACCCCAGGGAGAGTCCCAGGAGAGCCCCAGGAGAGCCCCAGGAGAGCCCCAGGGAGAGCCCCAGGAGAGCCCCAGGAGAGCCCCAGGAGAGCCCCAGGGAGGACTCCAGGGAGGACCCAGGAGAGCCCCAGGGAGAAGCGCCAGCATCACTGTGAATAACTGTCCCATTGACAGGGACTTTGGTTGCTGTGGTCATTGGTTCACTGCGAGAGGAGATGACAAGATGTCTGTCGGGGTCTCTCTCCTAAATGCACCTGTTGGGTCCGAGGTGCTGCTGAGCCTCCTGTGCCCACCAGCAACAGCAGTGCCCAGTGCCCCACTGCACGTGGAGGTAGTGGGTCCTGCAGAGGTGGGTGTGCGGGAAGCGTGGGGCCCACTGGGAGGTGGTTGGGTGGAGGCACCAGCCTTGGAAGGGATTAATGTGGTCCTGGGGAGACCCTGGTTAGTTCCTGAGGAGCTGAGTCTTTATAAAAGAGCAAGCCTGGCCCCCAAATCCCTCTCTGCTGCTTGTCTACATGAGATCTCATCATGTGCTCCCACCATGGAGATGCTTATGGCCATGAGGTCCTCGCCAGAGCCAAGACAAGCTGCCACTCTGCTCCTGAATAAACCTCCTTTCTTTACAAAGCGTCCAGCCTCAGCTATTTGGTTGTAGCAATAGTGAACAGGACGGTGTTTCATAGTCGAGTTGACCGTCCCTGTTTCTGGTATTCAGTCTTCCCCCAGTGAAGTCTGCTGGTAAAGGCAGTGCCACAGTGAACAGGTGTGTGCACATGTCATGTCATGGGTTGCTAAATGTGTCTTTGAATACATCTTTAAAAGTGGACCTGCTGAGTCTTACTACTTTCCTATATTCAATTGTTTCTGTAGTGGTTTCCTCTGATTTTTTTTTTTTGTGTGTGTGTTTTCTAAACATGCAATTAGAGCATCTGCAAATTGAGACTTATCTTTCCCTTTTC
The DNA here is from genome assembly GCF_045843805.1 of Urocitellus parryii. Taxonomy (NCBI): domain Eukaryota; kingdom Metazoa; phylum Chordata; class Mammalia; order Rodentia; family Sciuridae; genus Urocitellus; species Urocitellus parryii. Next base: position 1,777,838 of record NC_135535.1, on the reverse strand, counting down.
AATTATTAATACCGTAATTCCATTCTCTTGTTTAATTGCTTTGGGTGTTACCACTACTGCAATGTTAAACACTAGTGGAAAGAGGGGGCACTCTCGTCTTGTTCGTGCATTTATTACAAACACCTCCAGCATTTCTCCACTCAGTGAAAGTGCTGGCTTTTTAGATTGAAGTATTTAATTGTTATCAGGTTAAAATATTCGCTGATTTATACTTTACTGAATATGATTTTAAGTAAGAAATGGATGTTGAATTTTCTCTTGGCTTGGGGGAGATGACCATAGGATCTTTTCCCATTAGGTCAAGTAATATGATGGATGAATTACATTAATGCTTTTTAAAAATATTGAACAGCCTTTGCATTCCTGGAATAAGTCCCAATTGTCATGTTGCATTTAATTTTTGATGTGATTTGTTTTATTTGCAAATTATCCATTCTATTATTAATCATTCTATTGTTAGAAATTTCTGAGTATTAAATGTGACATTTTGCATTAATATTCATGAGTGATATTAATCTATATTTTAATTGTGAATCGTTTCCAGATTTTGGCATGAAAAATACTAAATGGCTTGTTTCACAAATAGAATTTGGAAATCATCTTTCTTCATCTGTGCTCCTAACTGTTTCAAGTGACCATGGGATTCTAGAGAGAAAATGATGTCATTTCTTCATAAACTTATCTGGGCTTTTTCACTGGTTTCATGGGGGTAAACTTTACAAATTTATTTTTTTTACATAAAATGGGTCTTTTTAGACCATCAGCATTGATGTTAATTCCCCCCACCTTGGTTGATGTTTTTTCTTGAAAATTTTCTATTCAATTGGGCCTTACAATTTATTTTCATAGAAATGTGCTATTTAAAAAAAAAAAAAAAACTTAAAAAACTTCCATGTTGTCAGGTATTTCCTTCTTGGCACATTTGTGCTCTTCTCTTTCAAAAAACCAGGTAGACTATTGGGATCCGTTACCAGTTCCCCAGACACAGGCACCTCTGACAAGTTGTCCCTCAGACAGCCTCTTCCTCAGGACAACGCTGTGTCTTACACGGGCAGAAGTGTAAAACAGAAGCCAGAGCTCTATCTTTTCAGATGCTTGCCTGCTGATGTAATCATTCTACGGTCTTCCTGCCTTCTTCATGCTTTTCTCTGTTTGTCTTTATTAATTACTTCCTTTTGCTTCTTTCCAGATACTTTATGGCTATTTCCCCACTTTTTAAATTCAATACTTAGTTTGTAGAATACTCACTATGAATGTTCCTCAGAGAACAGAGGTAGCTGAGTCCACAAATCTGGGATTCATTTTTATCTCAACATGGTGTGCCAGATATTTTGCAAGTTTGTTTCAAATTTTCCGTTTTGATTTGTTATGATACAATGAAATAATAATGTAATATGTGCAATATCATATAGCAATGATATAATACAGTGTGTACATTGTGGCTTAACAATGTGGTCCGTGTTTTTGATTGTATCCTGTGTACTCGATAAGTAGTTCAGTTTAAAATTCGAAGTGTGCCTGGTGTGCTTCTCTGTTCAGGTCTTCTACCTGTGATTGATGGGTTGGCCAGTCTCTCTCTCATCCTACTAGATGTATTCTGCTATTTTGGCAGTTTCTCTTTATCAAAGAGTCTGTGTTTTCTTGATTGGGCAGAACTTTTATATCTGGTGACATCTCTGTGTGAGTTGTGGTGTGTCGTGGAGAACGGGATCTCGAGTGCGTGTGCTCTGCCGACTGCTGTCTCTGCAGAGCCGGGAGCTTCTGTCTGAGATCCCTGTGACAGGGGCCATGGGCCTTTGCTCTTTCTGGTGGTACTTTCTCAGCGGATCTTGCTGCTGTTCAACTTTTATTGTTGTGAGTCTCTGTTGTGGGTACCCCCGGTGCCTGTGGTTGACTGGGGTTTTCTTTGCTAAGCTGGCTTCTCAGGGAGGCTTGAGCTGAGTGCGAGAGTTGACTGGCTCGGTGTCACTCGTCCCGGCACTGCCAATAGGCCTTTGATGGGTCTGTTATTTTTAAGTGTCTTCCAGTCCCTCTCCTCGGGTCCCTTCACATACAGACGGGCAGTGCTGCCTCCACACCGGCCCTCGTGGCCGTAGCTGGTGACCTCCTCTTGGGCCCCGCCCTTCTTCCACACGGAAGGGATCAGGTCTTTCTCGGCCGGGTCCATTCCTGTGATCCCGCACTATTCCACTTCCCCCATTCTCACGTCCCCTGCAATGAGTCGGTGTCACCAGGTCACACCGCCCTCTGCAAACTTGTCCCGTCGTGCTGGTTCCTGTTAAAACTGGCACATGCAGTGCATGACAGTGTGTGCTGAAGGTTGTCCTGGCTTCCTGGAAGTGTGTGCAGACCCTCCTGGTGCAGGTCCCTGGGGCGGAGTCCTCACCTGCCCTGCTGTTCACTGTGGTCTGTGTCCTCCGAGATCGGCGGCTACAGAGCCCTGGGCTGGTCACTGTCCCGTCCTGGTGCGAGGCCTCACTGTGGCGAGGTCCACTGATGCTCTCGTTACATTTTTCCTCCACGTCAGGGGCTGAACGTGCGCTGGGCTGGCCCACGTCCATGCAGGGCAACACCCGCACATCTTGCCCTTTTATCTCAGAAACTCCCCCGACCAGATGACGAAGGACGTTTCATCCCCCTTCTAAATCTCCTTCTAAATCTTACCCGCGTTTCCCTGGCAGGCTTCTCTGAGGTCCAGTGCACTCAACACTGCTGGGTTGGGCCCTTCTGGGGGACTGTCCCGGGCACGTTGGTGAGCCCCGAGGAGCACTGTGTTGGTGAGGATGGCTGCCTGTGTCCCTCCCCAGGTTTCGGGATGCTGCCCGTGTGCAGCTCGGATCATCTGCCTCTGTTCCGTCTGTGCCTATGCAGGTGCTGGTAAGTCCCTCCCTTCTGAGCTGTGCTTTCTCCCTCTGAAGCCATCCTGTACCTGTGAGTCTCCATGGCCAGCCCTCAGCTGGCCAGCCCAGGCTGGCCTCCACCTTGCAATCTTTCTCCTAAGCCTCCCAAGTCGCTGGGATTCCAAGTGTGCACCACCACATTCCCGCTCTTCCCCTTTACCCACCATGTTCTCTCCTGGGGCTGTGCCTCACCTGCTGTCCTTCAGCCGTCCACTGCTCTCTGCTGCACCTGCAGACCCACAGAGCCCCCATTTCTCATGTGTGACCACAACTGGTGCCTTAGCCAGTTTGTGTATCTGTTCTATTTTGGATGGCTTCTCTTTTCTCTGCTCACTTTGAGGTGAGACCTGTGCTCCTGTATGGTAGAGGAGATGTCTCTCTGTGTGGCATAGGGTGGGCTGGGTCCTTTCTCCAGCCTCTGGACACTCAGGACTTTCTCTCCCGTTCTTCCAAACTGAGACTATTCTTGGTCCAGCCCTCTACATGCCAGGCACAGCTCAGCCCCTCTCTCCTGTCCAGCATGCTCCTCTCTTGGCAATTTGGAGCCTCACCCTGGAGCTGTTGTTCAGGCTGAAAATCTGTCCTGGGAGGTGATCTTGTTGGGGACAGTCAGCATCCTTGAAGCCTGGCTGTCCCAGTTCTCCATCCTCTTCCTCTGTTCCCTGAGGCTCTTTGGCCACCTGGACTCGGGGGCCCTGGAGCCCTCTCCAGCTCACTGCGCAGGTCATCTCACCGATCACCTCTGTGTGGTGCTGCTGCTGTCCCAGGGCCCCTCGTGTTCTTAGGAGAGATGGGGTCCCTCTCTCTCCCTCCTCAACCTCACATCCACGGACCCCCAGGAGTCCACATGGTCCTCCTCATCCACACATCCACGGGCCCCCAGGAGTTCACGTGGTCCTGTGGCCCACCTCTTGCCATCCTGAGATGGCTGGGAAACCGGCTGAGCAGTCCACCAGGATGCCGTCCAGGGGAGCTTGTCAGCAGCTGCCCAGTTTGTCCTGGCTCTCTGCTGCCAGGGCAGAGACGTGGGGGCTCAGGAACCACACTGTGCTGGTGCCTGGGCAGCGATTGCTTAACTTGTGTCCTGTTGTATTTGGCTTCATGTTCCCAGGGCTGTAGGTGACACTTCTCAGGTTGCTTAGTTCTTCCTGTTGGTGAAAACAGAGGCTCTAGTCCTGGGTCACCTGCTGCTCTCTGCAATGTCCCCAGGCTCTGTCCTTGGTAGTGCTCCACTGGGAAGCAGCTCTGGGGCAGCTGAGCCTGTGGCCTGCAGTTCACCCACACAAACCCGAGCTGCCGTTTGCAAAGCTGCTCTCCTGCCTTCGGCTCGTCTTCAGAGGCTCGGCTCCGACCTTGCTGGCTGCTGGGATCCTCCGGAGCCTTCCCTCCAGGGCGCTCCAGCAGCCCTCCCTGGGGGTGGCCGGGAGGCGTTGGCTGCAGACGGCAGACGTGGATCTTCAGCCCAAGCAGATCCGTGTCCCAGTCCTGGCTGAGGGGGTTGCTGGCTGCATGTCCCTGCGTGGACACTCTCTGAGTCGATACTTCCTGGGAAAGTGGAGTTGGTAATGTCCTTCAGAGGGATGGGACCCTGCAGGTCCTGGCCTGGGAGGGGTCCAGCTGGAGCGGAGGGCCCTGGGCTGTCCTGCTTTCCGGAGGCAAGGGGGCCTGTGGTGGAGGGTGCCACTGTGGGATCTGGAATGTCCTGCTTTAGTCAGCTGTTTGCCACTGTGACCAAGAGACCCACAGAACAAGTTAGAGGAAGAAGGGTTACCAGGCTCAGGTGTCTGAGGTCGCAGCCCGTTGATGGCTGACTCCATCCCTCTGTGCCCAGGTGAGGCAGAGCATCAGAGCAGAAGGGCATGGAGGGGGAAAGCCACTCAGGACATGGCACCAGGAAGTAGAGAGAGCTGTCCTCACTGGGGACAAAGTACAAACTCCAAAGGCATGGCCCCTCTTCCTGTATACCTCACCAGCTTGCAGTCGATTGAATTAATCCATTCAAGTGGATCGATGCACTGATCAGGGTAATGTTCTCAAGCTCAGTCATTTCACCTCTGATTTTCTTACATTGTCTCACACGTGAGCTTTGGGGACACCTCATATCTAAACCACAACATCCCCCAACGCAACAGTGTTCAGAGAGGAGGAGCTGTGGGGAAGTGAAGGGATCTTGGGGTGGGTCTGACCCACCAGTGGATTAATCCACTGATGGTCATAGCTGAGTGGACCTTGCGAAGGATAAAACCTGTGGGGTGTCAGGAGCCCAGTTAGCAGAAGCAGGTCTCTAGGGGCCTGCCCTGGAAGGGCCATCCTGGATCTGTCCTGTCCCCGTGCCCTCTGTCTGCTTCGTCTGCTCTGCCACACCCTTTCACCATGATGCCTGCCCCCCCTCAGTCCACCCACAATGGAGCCAGCCCACTTGGACTGAAACTATGAGCCAAAGTAAATCTTTCCTGGTCTAAGCTGCTGTTTTCCGGGTTTGTTGACACAGTAGCAGAAAGCTGGATGAACAGAGGCCTTCATGGCTCCTGGGGAGACTTGGCCCTTGGGAGAGGGGCTCCTTTCATAGTTCTTGGACCACGGGGGGCATTGAGCCAAACACTGGAGGGAACGTAGGCTTGGAGTCTCCCCGCCCCTCAGCAGAGGTCGGGGGTACCCAGGGCCCCAGGCCTTCAGAGGGTTTGGGCTGGTGTCACCCAGGCTGTTGGGGGTCACTGGGTTCTTAGGCTCTGGCCCTGGCCTCTCAATATGGGGGTCGGGCGCTGCACAAGGAGCCTCGGGTGGCGCTGTACTGTGGGGGCCTCTGGTGTGTGAGCTGGCCTCGTTCCAAAGATGCCCCCCAAACCTTACCCAAACCAATGATCTTATGTTGATGGACAAAAATTAGTCTCTGAATTCTAATGAGACTGTGCACCCGGGAGACAGACAGCTCATCTGAACATTAAATGAGAAAAATTGCCACTTTTGCTGGTTCCTTTAGAAACTAATTTGCATTCTGTCAGCTTCCATAATGAAGGGGAGCTGCAGACACTGAAGGGACACGGTGCGGGTGGGAGCCCTCTGGCCTGGCTGGGGGTGGCTGTGCTGGTAGAGGAGGTGGCTCTCAGCAGAGGCTGTGTGCCCCGGACCCGCCCAGAGTCCTGCTGGGGGGAGACACAGCCTTCTCAGCCCCCTCCATTGCTGTCCGAGTCTCGCCTGCGGCAGGTCCCCCTCCTGTCTCTGTGGGATTTGAGCAGGCCGGGTCCCAGGCATCAGGGACACTGGGTCTCTGCTCACCACAGTTGTCTGTGTGGATGGAAACCACGGTGGCCCCTGTTTCCTGATAATTCAGTGTTGACAGGTCCATTCTGCTGCCTTGACCTCAGGGCTTCATCCATAGGACCATCCACTGGCCTGCGTCCACCTGCAACCTGGCCAATCTGGATGGTACTAGAAGATCTCCCCACATACTGGGCTCCTTGGTGCTGCCCACCGGCCACTGAGGCAGGTGGGGGAGTGTCCGTTCACTTCCAGGTCTTCTGGTGGCCCAGGCAGGCTTCCTTCCGGCACTGGGGCTGGTGTCCAGGCAGCCCAGGCCTCTGCTGCTGCTGACAGCCTAGTTCCAGAGCTGACCTGGCCTCGCTCCTAGAACCTCGGAGCTCACAGCCAGTGACAGGCATCTGATTCCAGGGCAGGAGGGAGGCCCTGTGTCTGGACCACAGGGAGGGCAGAGGTTACTGTCCATAAAGACCACCCACCTGCCCACATCTGACCGTGGTGAGCCGTGGCCCTGCTCTCCTACCATGTGGCTGGTGAGACGTCCACCTCTAAGAACCGGGCGCTCATGCAGTGTAGGAGCAGCCCCCATCCCTGTGCCATGGGTCTGCTCTTGACCCTAACACCAAAGTGGGTGGCCACAGAAGCACAGGATCACGGCAGTTGGTGGTCCAGCCACGAGAGGAAGCCCGGGAAGTTGCTGGGGAGGCCGCCCAGGCACCCAGCCAGCCAGGCTCCGGCACCACCCCGGGGCACAGACACCCTTGACTTGGTCCCGTTCTCTGACCTTGAAGATCTTCCTTCACCCCTTCACCCCGCGGTCAGAGGTCTGAGGCCTCAGCCAGACCTGGTGCCCTTCCTGGGACACAAGCAGGGTTTGACGGGCCACACCTCCTCCAGCTCGCGCTGTCCTGGCGACCCCTGTGCCTCTCCCGCATCCTCACACTCAGGATGGAGCCCTGGGTCAGCCATCCGGGCTGCACAGAGCAAGCTGGCTGGCCCCTGCTTGGGACCTGGCATGCTCTGCCCCGGCTCTGACTCTCCTGTGCCCACCCTGCCTGTCTGAGGTGGAGCCTGTCCTAGGCTCTTTCCTGCCCACGGGAGCCTGAGGCCCACTGGCCGCTGCTCCCGCTGCTCTGCGTCCTTCCCTTCAGTCCAAGTTAATCACACTCCCCGCAAGACTCCTGGCGAAATGTGGCTTTTTAAGAACCCCGTCTTACGGGGTCCATGCAGGCCGCAGACCTGCCCCAGGCTTCTTCCCGGCAGGGATGCATGCTGTGGGGGATGCATGCTGTGGGGGATGCATGCTGTGGGGGATGCATGCTGTGGAGGTGGGACTTTCCCCTCTGGGGCCCCGCCCAGCTTGGAGGCTCCGACTCTTCCTGAGTGCCCCGTGAGGGTCTTGTTGGAGGTGGAAGGCCACAGGAAGCACCTGTAAACCAGCCCTGTCCCTAGCATCTGGGGCTCAGGCACCTCTGAGCCACCCAGTGGATTTGCTCCTAGAGTTCTCCCTGAGCAGGTCGGGGAAGGCTGAAGTCCTGGTCTTCCCACCTGGGCCTGCTGTGGTGGCTTAGGTGTGAGGTGTCCCAGAAGCTCAGGTGTGAGTCAGTGCAAGAGGGTTTAGAGGACAAGAGATGGGTTAAGGGAGCCTCAACCCCATCAGTGCACTGACCCCTTGATTGGGGATGAACTGGTGGTAACTGTAGGAGGTGGGGGTGGCTGGGGGAGCTGCTCACTGGGGCATGCCCCTGGGGTTATATTTCGTCTGTGGTGAGGGGAGCTCCCTCTCTGTCTCTGCTTCTTGGTGGCTGGGTCCTGAGCTGCCTGCCTACCCCACACTCTTGTGCCATGATGTTCTGCCTCATCTCAGGCCTCAAAGGTCGAGTCGGCCATCCGTGGACTGAGACCTCTGAAACTCTGAGTCCTAAAAAATGTTTCCTCTCTAATCGTTCTCATCAGGTCTTTTGATCACAGAAGACAAAAAGCTGACCAAATCATCGTCAGAAGCTAGGGTCCTGTCAAGCCTCCACCAGGACGCAGGGACTGTCCTGGGGTCGCCCAACCCGGGGCCCTCCACGAAGCTGCTCATGACCCAGCTGAGGGTGTGGCCAAGTCTCCACGGCCAAGTCCACGTGGCCAGCAGCCTGCCTCACTTCTGGTGCCAACGTGGGCTCTGAGCACCTTTCACAGGGACAGGTAAAGGCTGGCGCACAGAGGGGAAGAGTGTGGCGCTCAAAAGGGGAAGGAGGCTGGGGAGCGAGGCCAGGGAGGGAGGCTGAGGAGGCAGGCTGGGGTCCGAGCCTGAGTGGGGCCCCGGGTCTTCCGACGAGGCATCACTCGAGTGCGTGGGCGCGAGGCGTGTGGCTTTCCGATGATCCGCTGAACACCACACCGCTGTTTGCCCGACGACCTCTCCTGCCCTCCCACATCAGAGGTATCACACAGGCAGATCATTAAGTCGGCCACCAAAGCTAACAGCTGACATGGGCACTCATTGTAATTAAAAATTAGCATAGAAATGTGCTTTTAGGAGATTAAAATTATTGGTAGGTCGTGGCCCCGGTGCGTCACCCTAAGTGATGGACAGCAAATGAGCCTCGCGTTAAATAAAGTATGTCTAATGGGCTTTCGGGAGAGAAAAGATGCAAATTCATTGATTTTCCTCTCTCCTTGATTTACAAAGGCGCCTCCCGCCTGGGTAAACACCGCCGAGACCGCGCACGGCGGCGGCTGGCCGCTTGGCAGGCAGTTTCTTCATCAACTTCCATACAGGGCGACGACCTCTGACAGCAGCTCTGTTCGGTAAGCAGTTTCCCTACTCTGCAAATTGTATTACATATTAGGAGTATTATCTCCCTGCAGCCAACTACCACTTAATGACTAGTCGCGTGGTGAGTGCGTGTCTGACCGGGGAGGCGGCTCGCAGCACGCTCACGGTGCCTGGCCATGGTGGAGTCTTCGCAGCCCCGCGATGGACGGGCACCCGGGCTGCTGTCAAGGGGAAGGAACATGAAGACAGATGTGCCAAGGGCAGGTGCCAGTGCGGCCGCATCCCTCTTCTCCCTCCGCCAGGGTCCCCGAGGCTCAGGCGACAGTCGGCCTCCCCAGACTGCGCTGGGCCAGCCTCTGGACCTTGCAGGGCCAGGGTCTCTCCCTGACAGACAGAGGCAGTGGCCAGCTGGGGTCTGCAGGCACCTTGCCCGCCCGGGGGGCGCTCGTCCTCCATTCACAGGTTAAGTGGCTGCACTGGCTCTGTAGGGTGACAGAAGTGTCCCTGGGCTTGGCAGCACATGGGATAGAGGGTAGCAGAGGGACGGACAAGGGAAAGGACAAGTGGACCAGGCCAGAGGTCACCACAGCACGGGCAGAGGAGGCAAGGGGCAGGGGGGGAGGGCTGGCTTGGCGGCCGCGGCCACCGAGGGCCTGCTGCATGGTGTCTGGCGAGTGTGAGGGAGACACAGGCGCACAGATGAGAGGTTCCTGGGCAAGGCAGACTTCAGGCGCCCCAGGATTGGGGACAAGCTGCCTTGGGGCAGTAGGAGGGCTGAGGGGAGGGCCTGCCAGGACCCTGGTGGTGCCCGGATGCTGGGCTCCTTCCACCCACAGGGAAGGCAGGGGAGGCCAGTGGATCCTGCTTTCCAAGGCCGGCCTGGCCTCCGTGCAGGGCCTGCCCAGGGGCATGCACATGTGGGGGACACGGAACAGCTGGAGGAGGGAGCTCGGGAAGGCTGGATTCCTGCACGGTGGATGGTCCTTTTAGGAGCGTGGTTTGGGCAGGCTGATGACAGGGTACAGAGGAGTGGGGAGCCCAGGGAATGCCCAACCTGTGGCACAGCCACAGGGGCATGATGGGCCCTGAGGGAGGTGCCAGGCCCCGTGGGGGACCGACCTAGGGCTACCTGCAGGCCCACTGAGAGGCCAGTCCTGTCTCTGTGGAGCAGGTGGCGTGTCAAGTGTCCCCACTGCCTTTCCCACTCACGTGCCCCCGGGGCCGATGCCTTGGTGCTTAGGCCCTGCAGTCTGCCCAGGGTCCACCAGAGAAGACACAGGACAGACTCACAGCCCCACGCCAGCACCAGGTCGGTGCCATGTCTCCTCCACGGCTGCCCACTGCACCCCCCTGGTGGTCCCCGGTCAGCCAGGGTTTCTCTGGAAGCCCCCGCTCCTGCCCCAGACCTGAGATGGCAGGAAATTCCTGCAGCTTCCCCCTCCTCCCCACGAGCCTCGGCCCCTGCCCCATGTGTTCTCCCAGAAGAGGGCCAGCTGCTGCTCCTTGGAGGCTGCGTGGTTCCCACCTGCCCCGGGGGGGCCCAATCTCCTGTACCACAATTGCCCCAGCTGAGAACCTGGAGGCCTCAGGGTCAGGGGACAGTGGCCTCCTAGCTGGTGTCCAGCTCCTGACAGGGCCAGCGCTCAGCAGGCTGTGGCTGGAGGAGGGAAGGTTGGAAGGACACCCGTGGGGGTGGCTGGCAAGTGATTGGGGAGCTGAGACAGATAGAGAGAGACCAGCCCCTGGGTGGAGGAAGCACACACTGAGGATCACCAGGGCCCTTGGGCCCCTCACCGTGGCTCCGGAGCCAGTGCCACCCGAGGAGCCTCTTGGGGTTATTTTTAAAACGAGCCGCGGAGCTGCCGGCCAGGAGCTGCAGCCCATCTCTCAGCGCCGGCACCTGTGGCCTCCGCCCGGGAGCGCAGGTTGGCTCAGAGCCTAAACTCCTGGAGATTAATGGATAAAGCCATCATATTCCCTGGAATTGGGTCCTGAAGTCAAAGAAAGGGATGAGGAAGGGGTCGCGGGAGGAAGGTTCGCGCAGGCAGTTTTATTAACCCCTCTGTGACCTCAGCGATTTCTTCCCGCGCTCCCTCCGCCCGCCCTCCCCTGGGCCGCTGCAATTGGCTGGCATTTGTGGAGCCAGCTGGGGGCAGCCTGAGCACAAAGCAGCCCGGCCCCCACCACGGCCAGTTCACAGGCTCAATCCATCCATCCGCCAGAGGAGCTCCTCGGCTGCGCTCAGACCCAGTGAGCCGTTTAGAGGGGGTGGACGCCTGCCCTCCCAGTGCCTTTCAGAATATGGGGGAATTAGAAGGCAGGTTTGCTTTCTTTAACATCTCTGTTTTTCCTGGAGGTGCCCCGTGAGCGGATCTCAGCTCCCTGTGGTCCACTCCCCGGCTCCCCACGGTTTAACCCAGGCAGCGTAGCCCAGCCTACAGCACCCGCCGACCCCACGCCTGGCCTGCCACTGGGACCCTGTGACCTCACTGTCTCCCACGCCTCTGGGCCCTCCATAGGATTTCCTCCAGCAGATTTCCAGGTGGAGAGGAGAGCCCAGAGGCGTGTGGTGGCTTCCCTGATGCTCTGCCCCTCTGTCCTCCCTGGCATGGCCACAGTTTGCCATTAGCCACCCCCAGGTGTGGGAGCATGGCCCTGGTGTGAGGGCTGAAGTGGCCCGTGTCACATCCTTACAGCAGTGTGTCCTGCCCGAGTGGTGCCTGGGGAGGGTACAGTGAGCCCTGGGGACCCCAGATGCCCACGCTCCACAGGCCAGCCTCTGAAACCTGAGGGAAGACCAGGGTGAAGGGGAGGGGCAGGAGGCACAGCAGGGTGCAGGAGGGAGCCCAGGACACAGATGGGGCTCAGGCAGCACCAGGTGACAGCGTCAATTCAAAGGAACATCACTGGGGGAGTGCTCACTGGAGCCTCGTGTCATCTAACCCCCAACTCTGTAGGTGAGGTTGGCTCAGAGAGTGGGTCCCTCGGAGCCCCTGAGTCCAGGGGCCCTTGCAGATAGCTCCTGTGCAAAGAAGTAAGGGGGCTGCAGCCCGGGAAGGGTAAACGAGAAGGAACGCAGCCCCTGAGCCAGGGGGATGAGCCCCGGGGAAGCCTGCCATCGACAGGATGGGACTTGAAACCAGGGAATCAGCCTCCACTGTACCTGGACTTGCCTGCTCTGGGTCACCTGCCACAGACAAAGGCAATTGCCCCCGGGCACACCTGTCCCAGGCCCTGCCAAACCCGAGTGCACAGTGCCGGGCCTGAAGCACAAGCCTGGGAGCTGCCTGCTCCTGCAGACACGGTGGACGGCACGGGCAGCACACCACGCTCAGGCCGGATGTGAGGTGCCAAGCCGGGGCTCCGGGCATCAGTTCAAGGAAGCAATTCAGAGGCAAACCCACGGGGCCAGGAAAATCCTGAAAGGAAGGTGCTGAGAAGACCTGGAAGAGTCAGGTGTGAAGCAAACTAACCACTACAGGGGGAGACGTGGCCGAAATGCAAGCCGGACCTGAGATGCTCCCCGGGGAGGCAGGAGAAGCAGGAAGGTGCCTCCTAAAGAGCAGCCCCCACAGCGACATGCCACCTTCCATCTGAGCCCCTCGGAAGTTCCCAGCCAAGTGCCCATGACTTAGCAGGTGCCACCTGAACCCTGAGCTCCCTGTGGTTCAGTGGACCTGGCCCCCCGGTACACAGCCTTGGGCAGCCGCAGCCCCCACCCATCCCAGAACTTTCTCACCTCCTGCACTGAACCCAGGCCTGCTGAGTGCGAGTGGCGGCCCCGGCCAGCCCTGGCCACCGCCATTCTGCCTCCCGTCTCTGTGAACTGCAGTTCTAGTCGCTCACTGGGTCCTGTCACTCAACGTGTGAGCGCCAACTCTGCCCGGGTGCAGACGGGGCGGGCCTCCTTTCCCAGCTGCGTGGCATCCCACACGGTGGACCTTCACTTTGGCACGTATCCGGGTGCCTGGGCTCCTGCTGCCTGTCCTCTGCTGTGAGCACCGGGGTCCAGTGTCTCTGAGACCCTGGTTTGAATTCTCCTGCGTGTTCATCCCACAGTGGCACTGCCAGATCACCTGCTGCTTCTGTTTCTAATTTGGGGGACCAGCACCCTGTTTTCCTCAGGGGCCACCCGTCATGCACTCCAAGAGACACCTGCAGGATTCCAGGTCTGGCATCCTCACCTCCGAGCACCCCAGGGACCTGGTTTCTGATGTGCTGTTCCAGGGGTGGAGCTGGTGACTGACCGTGGGGTGCATCACCCCTTGTGTCCTGGCCTCAGACTTCACGTGGCGTCCCTCCTGGCTCAGGAGGAGGGAGACAGACCCCACTGCCAGGGAGGTGTGACCAAGTGTGGCTCTGCAAGGGCCACATGGGAGGGTGCAGTGTGGAGCCCACACACAGCACGCCGTCCTGCAGATGAGGCAGCCCACAGCCCAGCGACTCAGGCACGTGTGATTTCCACGTCCCCTGCATGCTACCTTAATCATGGACACTAATCCAGGAGTTAGATTAAAAACAACCTAAGATCCATGATAGAATGGAGGCCGAACACCTCCCTGTTCCAACCATCCCTCACATGTCCTTTACATGTGGAGAGACCTCGTTGACCACATTAGAGGATGCGTTAGAAACTGTCTTCTGTCTACTAGTTATTTATCAAAATCAGAATACATTCATGTGGTTTTAATCCAGTGTGGCTGATAATGGAAATATGAACTCACGCTAGAAGAAATTTCTCCTAGCCCTTGGAAATGACAACTTGCCAATTGGTGTGGGTGTGTCTGTGCATTGGGACAGGAGTGGCGGTGAGGCTCTCTACAAACCCTCTACAGAAAACCATGTTATCTGACGCCAGAGTCCTGTGCAGGCTTCACCAGAAATATGAGCATGAAGTAAGAAAGTGAGTGAGTTGTTTCAACTGCAGCTTGCCACAGGAGCTCGCCCAGTTTCTATCAAGTTGGATGATACATGGCATCAATGACTGTGCACCTCCATTCCATTGCAAATATTTTCAATAGTGAAGCAATAATTTTGTTTTTATATTTAAATGCAATGAAAATCACTTTTTTTGCTACTACATTTAGGATTGTCACTGTTTCTTACAAAGTGAGACTGAATTTTGATTTTTCTCTAACATTCTTGATATTAAGTGAATATTAAAAGTAGCTCCTTCCTGTGTCCAGGTTTAAATTCACCTTATATGACCTCTTGGAGCTCAGTGAGCTCCCGAAATCTGTGGATTAATGTCTTTGGACAGTTTTGGGAAATTTCTTGTCATTTTCTCTTTTAAAACATTTTTTTAAATTTCCTTTTTTAAGCAGCTTTAGGTTCATAGAAAAAGTGAGTTGATTGAAAATAAAAAACTGAGCAGAGTGTAGGGGACTTCCCACATGACCCCTGTTCCAATACACACGGTGGCCCCAGCTGGCCCAGCGGGGACTGGCCACCACGGATGAGCCAACAGACACGTGATCACCAGAGTCCATGGCTCGCGGGAGTCCACCCTGTGCCTGAGCACATGTGTGGTGATGTGTGTCTGCTCCCAGGGCACCGCCCTCCCTCGCTGCATCCCTCAGGTCACTGCTGGCCTTTCACGGTCTCCGTCTCTGGGTCTCTCTGGGCCTCCATTAGGTCTTCAGTTGCGAAGAGCGTCCAGGAGCTCACTGTCCACTCAGTTACGATTTCTGTGTCTGCCTGAGTTTCACTTTTCCTTAGGTCGATCTTGGACATGTTTTGTTGGATTTATATCTAAGTATTTCATTTTTGGGTTGTTAGAGCAAAGGGTCTAATTTTTAATTTCAAATCCCACTTGTTTGTGGCTGACCACTGGGGAAGTCCTGACCTGGTGATGTCGCCTGTGCTCTTCGTCATTGCAGGATCGCTTGCTGTTCCCGGTCCATGTTTGGAGACTCCTTTTCCACCAGGTGAACATCTCATCTGCACGTCCACCCGTTCCTCCTCCTCAGTCCTCATGCTTTCTATGTCCTGTCTTGTCCCGCAGCCCGGGCTTCCAGTGGGAGGGTGGGAACGGTGGAGGGACACCCGAGTTTCCCATGGCAGGTGTGACGGCAGCCGCAGGTCTCTGTGGGTGTTCTCTGTCAAGTTGAGGAGGTTCTCTGTCTCCAGTTCACCGAGAGTCTTTATCCAGACTTGCTGTTTTTCTAGGTCTTTCTGTGTCCACTGATGGGATCGTGTCAGTTTTGCTTTGAGCCTCTTGGTGTGGCGGGTCACATTAATGGGACCTTGTGTACCTGGGACGCCGTCATCCGTGTACGTCATTCTTCTCAGCTCCCACTGAGGAGCTGTGCGTCTGTACTCACGAGCCAGACGGCTGTCGCTCTTTTCCTGCAAAGCCTCTGGCTGGTTCTGATGTCGGGGTGATGCCGACCTCACGGAGTGTGTTAGAAAGTACCCCCTTTAACTTCTGCTCAGACAGACACTGCAGGGTTGGGGACAGCTGCTTCTTTAGATATTAGGTAGAACTGACCAGTGAGACCATCTGGGCCTGGGCTTTCTGTAGGGAAA
Source organism: Urocitellus parryii (assembly GCF_045843805.1). Classification (NCBI taxonomy): domain Eukaryota; kingdom Metazoa; phylum Chordata; class Mammalia; order Rodentia; family Sciuridae; genus Urocitellus; species Urocitellus parryii. The sequence continues at coordinate 1,762,385 of NC_135535.1, read as the reverse complement.
TGTCACTAATTACTGGTTCCATTTATGTGGTAGCCGTGGCCTACTCACACGGCCTGCTCCTCTGTGAGATCTGGCAGATCCTGCCTCTCAGGGAAGCGCTGTGTGTCACCGAGGTCATTGACTGTGCAGACAGAGCTGTTGGTGGCGGTGGCTTCCCGCCCTCAGCACCCGGGGGCTCGAGGGACGGCCTCTTTCTGATGCTGGGGTTGAACCCTCTCCTCTCTCTCAGCAGGTCTGGCTGCTGCCCTGGTTTTGATCTCGTTGCTTCTGCCTTAGTTTTAGTGACGCCTCTTCTGCTGTGTGGTCTGCATTTGTCTGTTCCTGGTCCCTTCCTGAGGTGGGAACTGCGGGTGCTCTAGTCTGACTCTCTCCTGTGTTCCTCATGCTGGGGACTCCCCCCCACACACTGGTGCTCTGCAGTCCACTAATTTAGAATTTTCGTTTATTCACAATATCTTCAAACTTCTCCCGAGGTCTCTGTTCCAACCTGGGGCTACTGAGGATTGCATTGCTTAATCTCCATGTCTGGGCATTTCCCAGGTGTCCTTCTGTCACTGATGTCCCACCTAATCCCCCTGTGGTCTGAAGGCGTGCACGGGTGACATCTGCTCCTCTGAACCCCATAGGTGGGTTTTGCCTGGAGGGTGCTCCTTCTGTGCGTCCTGCTGGGGCGTCTGCACCCCCACTCCACAGAGGAGGGAGCCAGGGGTAGACACTGCGGGTAACAGTCCCAATGTTGGGGAGCAGGGTGGACAGAGCTGAAACCCAAAGCCAGCCCTGACCCACCAGTGAGGAGAGAGGGGGCAGTGGGTGGGCTGCAGCGGGCAGTGTGTGCCCTGGGCTCCCCGGGGGAGGCGGCTGCCCTGGGTGGTGGTGACCCCAGCCCCATCAGACCTGGCTTGGTGATGCGTGCCCCTGACTCTGGGGAGTGGGCTCCTCCCTTCCTGCTCTCCTGGGGCCCCCACACCGGTCCTGCTCTGTGGGTAGGGGCACTGGCGTGTCCACCGCCACCACTCACGGGAGTCCTGCCTGCCCTGGACAGGGTCCTGGTTTCTGCCCAACTCACCAAGCCCACAGCCACACTGCTAATTCCTTAATAAAAGAGCATGTTTATGAAATCTGACAGCATCGGGGGAGATTTTTAAATGCTGTACATTAGGCCTTTCATGGGGAATAGCTAATGACAGGCAGGCTCAGCGGAACAGAGATTTCATCTAATATCAGTTTCAGGAAAGTCAATTGCGGGGTTATTTCTGCAGATTAAATTAACTTTATTTGGAGGTCACCTCCTGCAGCTAGATTGAGAGAGACAGATACACAACAGCCAACGCTATCCGCGAGACATAATCCCACTGCACAGACAAGGCTATGTGTCCCCGAACCCCCACACGAGAAGGCTTTACCAGCCCTCCCAGCCGTCACACGCAGGCTGAAGGGCAGAAGCGTGGGCCAGTCATCAGGAGCGTGCCCAGCCATGCAGAGCGCTCCTCCTGGGGTGGCTCCAAGTGTGCAGAGTGCCGTGACTGGGCTCCAGCCACATCTTCACTAGGTGCACAGAGGGGGCCCGGGTGGACCTGCGCAGGGGCCAGGAGCCTCCACCACAGTCAGGTCAGCAGCGGGAGCAGCAGACCCTCGGCCAGGCTACAGCGCCCACTGGGCTGTGCCTTAGCATAATGTGACCAGAGACCCCTGCAGGGTGGACCCTCAGGGACCCACTCCTCGCCGCTGGCTGGGTGTGGGCTGGGTCTTTTCCTCTCTGGTTCAGTGACACAGACCTTGCTTGGTTTGGAAGTCAGTGAGTGCCATGCCAGGCCTCCCTTGTGACTGGAGCTGAAGGGTGGCGCTTGGGGACAGCACTGAACAATGCCACCTCCCCCCACCAGCCCCACACTTACAGCTCCGGAGCCTTGGCCTTGTCTGGCCTTGTGTGAGTGCAGGGGGCTTGGGGGCAGGGCCTCGTGTGACGGACCAGGGAGATGCGGTCACACGGGGCTCCTACCCAAGCCTGTCACCTTCAGGTCTGGCAGGAGACTCTGTGTGTCCTCCTCAGTGCATGTCCAGGTCTCAGGTGCAAAGAGCCTGGAGCAGACGCTGCCTGGGAGTCGGGATTGGCACACTTGCACCCTCTTGGTACTCTGGCCTTGTCGGGTTGGGGGGGCTCCAGCCCCTTGTCACCTCCCCAGCCTTCCTCCTGGCTGGATTCCTGCCTCTGCCCGGGAAGGCTGGTTGGCAGGGGCCATCGGGGTTCTCTCTGGCCACAGACTGTCTGTAGTGTGCCTCTGCCCAGCTTCTGCCCCGACCCCTGCACTGCCCACTTCACCTGGCACCCTCTTCCTGCTCAGAAACCTCAAGTCCAGGGCCCTTTTGGCCCTCTCATGTGTTCTTCTTCCAGCCCAAATGGAGTGGCCCCCGCCCCACCCAATGCTAACTCACTCAGAAGTGGGGGAGGTGAAGGTCGCTCCCTGGCCACAGCCCAGCAGCCCCGTCCACACCCGTGGGTCCAGGTGTCCAGCAGGCACCACATTCTTTCCAGGACAGCCGTCACAGGAAGAAAGGCGCGGGTTCTGCTGGCAGCCACACAAGGCCACCTCTCCCTGCTCCCCTGTCGGATTCACGTCCCCTTCCCTGCCACCTCCCTGGGGCCGTGCAGCTGAACTTCAGGCTCTCCAAGGCCTGAGCCAGGTGCTGCTTACACGGTGGCACCAAGGGGCAGGTGTGGCGGGGAGGGGCACGTTCAGGGGCCGGGTCTGTGGGTGCCCTCCTCCAGAGCCGCCGTGCCCTCTGTCTGGTGTCTGTTCCACACTCTTTTGTGTTCTGATGATGTGGACACTTCGCCTGGGGCCCCTCCTCACATCTGGAGGGCAGGAAGCTGCACTGTCCGCTGTGTGGCCGAGGAGCTGCAGGCGTGGAGTCCATGGGGCGGAATTGAACCCCCCACCCAGGCTCTGGTGGCCGCTCCTCTGCGTTGGGCTTGGCAAAGGGCAGATTTCACACGTGGGACGAGGGGCTTCTGCTCCTGGGCCTGGCTCCAGGTGGGTCCCTGTGGTCACCACGACAGGATCCTCCCTTCCGGGGCCCGGCAGGACTCTGCTGTGAACTGGCATCTGATTTCCTTCTTCCTGTGCGTGGACGCCGGTGTGGCCTCTGAGTCTTGGCTTCTGTGAATCGGGCTGCTGTGACCCCCGAGGGTGCAGTGAGTCCTGGCTGTGCGGCTCCCTCTCCTGCGGGTGTGGACCCCGGATGGGGTTCCAGGCACCTCCTGCTTCAGCCCTGCCCACACCTGCGCCCACATCACCCGCCTCCTGCGAGGACGTGGTGAGGTGCGAGGCGGGGTGTGACGGGGTGAGTCCAGGTGTGGCTGGCAGTCTCCCCCTCCCCTGGACAGAGGCCCGGCCCTTCCCACCCACCTCTCTGGCCTCGTGCTGGGGGAGGTGAAGGTTGCTCCCTGTCCACACCTGTGGGTCCATGGCCCTGCTCCTGCTCATCCTTCTTCCTCTGTCCTCGGGGCTCTCCCGGACGTCTTGAAACGCGTGAGGCTCTGCACCCGTCCTGCGGCCCCCGGCTCCTGCTGCAGCAGAACTGGCCCCCATCTGCCACGCTGCACCCTGGGCTGTCCTCCGCCTCCCTCCCCAGCCTCGGGTTCCTCCTCGTCCTCCCTGCTGGGACAGAAATGCCCTGATCCCACAGGAGCCACTCCCCTGCCTGGCTGCTGCCTCCCTCACGGGTCACCTGTGCTGCTCCAGGCGGCAGGACCCACCTCCCGTGGCTGCGGAGGGGTCCCTGGGTCTTCTGCCCTTTCTTCACCCGGTCACTTGCTGGTGGGCACTCGGGTGGACACCTGGAAAGGACCAGGACACGAAAGCAAACTAGACAAAGGAAGACACAGGAGCAGACGTTCTGAAAGGAAGACGTCCAAGTGGCGGAAGGTACGGAAACCATGCTCGGCGTCAGCACCTGGGAAGGCTCAGCAAACCCACAGCGGCCAGATTCGCCTCTTTCCAGTGGAGACGGCTGTCACCAAAGAGTCACAAAAGGGCGGGTTCTGTAGGAGGTGCAGGAAAGGGCCTCCACTGGGAACAGTAGGGGGTGTCCAACACCGAAAGTGACCCACTGCCTCAGCCTGGGCATGCCCTAGGAACCGGCCTCCGCCTATTGAAGAGGCTCCTGCTGGCCCAGGCTCCCACCTCCCCAGGACGCCGCCCTACGGTCCCCTGCTCCACCCACCTGCTTCAGGACACCTCTCCCAGGAGCCCACGGCCTCCTGGCTGGAAGCTGTGGTCAGCAGGCCATCCCAGGGCCAGCCTGGCACTGCCGTGGGAGGGCTCAGCGAGGGCCTTGGAAGCAGAGGGGCTTCTGTTGGTAACAGCACAAAAATGGCGATCAGAGGGCGCACTGGGCAGTCTGGCCTTGGGATGTGCGTTGGAACAAGGCCTGGAGGTGGCCTGGCCTCCCGAGGCTGGGGGCTCAGGACCCTCCCGGGTGGCAGGGCCCTCTCTGGGCAGTGCTCTCCTGTGTCCCTTCTTGTGCTGGTGGGCCCCTTTCCACCCGTCCCTGTTCTCCGTCAACCCCTCTTCAGGTGTGTGTCTAACTGATGTGCTGTGGGGGGGCTCTGGGTGGGGCGGTGGGCCCTGGTGGCCTCTGACCTTCCCAGGGCCCTCCCAGCAATGGATCAGAAGCTGGCTGTGGCAAGGGTGACCCTGCCTACTCCCTGCAGTCTCAGGGATGTCCAATGGGGCTCACTAAAACCTCCATCCAGCGTGCATGTGTTCAGCTCCTGCTGTGTGCACTCTCGGGGCGCAGGGATGGCAGGTGCCTCGCACCAGGTACTGCTCCACTCCTAGAAGGTTTTCCCTCAGTGGACACCATCCTGTCCTCCTCAATGGCCTGAGATCCGTCCAGGATGTCTGTGCTCACTCCAGCTGCATTGCACAGGGAAATGAGGGGGATGGGGCTGTTGCTGGAGCCGAGGACATCAGCTGGACCCCTGGAGATCACCCTGTGCGTGACCTTCCTTGGCTCCCCATGGCTGGACTCCACTCACTGACCGCCTTACAATACCCTGCAGTAGGGAGCCACTGTCCTCAGCAGAGAGCTCCTGCTGGGGCAGCACCTCCTGAGAGTGACGGACAGTCCCTTTCCTGAGAAAAGGCAGCGCTGGGGTGTCGTCCCTGACCTGGGCAGCCTGGGACACACACACACAGGCACGTACATATAGGTGCACACATAAACATGCACACACCTCGCACGCATGCTCACACACGCACACACCCACAGCTCACATGTGCACACACTCATGCACATGTACACAAATGCACACAGATGTACGGGTCACATGTGCACACAGGTACTGCTCACCATGCAAAAACAGGGCCCCGTGTGGCAGGAGACCCTCCTCAGCACCCCGTCATCCTGCCACCTGCCCTGCCTCCGGGGCATCCTTCGGAGGCTCCCGTGCAGGTGTGTTTCTGCACCTCCCCTGGGGCTCCTTCTCCGAGTCTGGCGGTGTGTGCTCCGGGACCACGGGTCACTGATGTCTCATTTCTAGGGCCAGTGACCCCTCCCTCCCTGGGTGCCCTGGCCACCTTTGCTTTATGTTTCCGTCTAAAGCTGGAATCATGGTGACCAGCTCAGAGCAGGCATCCCGTCAGTATTCTGATGGTCATGGAAAGGAATTCACAAGTCAGAAGAGGCAGCTTCGGTCGCTGGGTCCCTCTGCCCACGTGGGCTTCCACTAGCCATGATTTACGTTGGTCTTTCCATGAACGTCCAGGCTGTCCTGGGGCAGCCGGTGCACACTTCCTGTCTCCTTCATCCCTGGGTCTTCCTCTCTGGCCACCGTTGTGGATGGGGCCTTGCCTTCCGCTGTCTTCCAGGGGACTGTCCTGCCTCATCACGTGTCCCCTGGGTGGGCTCTCAGCCTGTGTCCTAATCAGACTGCAAAGAATGTGTCTCCTTCCTCTTCCAACGCCCCCAGTCTGTGGAGAAGGTCTTGCCCTTACAGAGGAAGATTACTTAGGAAGTGGATTAGGAATGGAGGGTGCGGACCCCGGACAGCAGATTTGTGTCTGCTCCTGGGAGTCATGGTCCACCAGCCCTTCACGGCGCACATGTGTATGGCACACTTACTGCTCACAGGACACAGTGTGGCTGTGGGTGTGGAACCACGCCAGGCCACAGGCACATCCTCGTGGTGTTGGCCCTGGGGAGCCCAAGATGGCAGGGACAAGCCGGGAGGCTACGTCCCCAGGTGAGACCCTGGAAGCAGGCAGACCCTTGCACCTCAGTTGGCATCAGTGCCCCTGCCAGACTTGTCCTGCTGGCAGTGTCCTGGGGGATGGCTGGTCCTTAGATTTGATGGGACCTCTCCCCAGGACCTAGAGACATGGAGAAATGGCCTTGGTGGCTCCTGGCTCTGTCTCTGGCCAGTTGGGAGAGTTTTGTTTTTAAAACTGGTCAAGAGTGTCCATCTCTACACCAGGCCAGGCTGCAGGTGGAGAGGAAGGGCTGGAAGGAGCCCCTGTGAGCTCGGGTGCTCCCTGACCCTGGGCATCTGCAGCCTTGTGTGAGTGCTCCCCGCTCCTGCGTCTCTGGGGGGAGGGTGCCAGCTCCACCGAGGGCCAGCAAAGAGCCAGGGCCACTGCAGGCAGCCTCCAGGGGCTTTGTCCTTCTTCCTGATGGCCGGCCCTCGGGACAGCCCCAGGAGGCAGGTCTTGCTGCCTTGACATTGCAGAGGAGGATCCAGGGCTCGGAGGGAGTAGTGGGTTAGTAGTATCAGGACCACTCACTGGATGAGCCGGGACCCATGCAGGTGACCCCTGCAGCGTCTCACCCCAGGACTCTGCCCTGCACCTTGCCCCCTCTGCTATTCAGGCCTGTGTACCTACACATGCAAGCCTGTGTGCACGTGTGTCAGTGTGTCTGAGTTCTCATGCACAGATATGTGCACACACATGTCCTAGAGTGAGCCTGCTGAGTGTGCACACTGGCCTGGTGTGTGGGCTCACACCTGTACGTGTGCTTGCCTGGGTGCGGGTGAGGTTCTCCACCTCCAGGGGTGGCCCGCATGCCTCCTCGGCCTCCCTCTCTCTCCCACAGCACCTGCCCTGGGCGGGCGCTGGGGGCTGGGGTTTGGAGGGAGGTCTTCCTGCTCTGCAGCAGCCAGCAGTCTGGGGAGGTGTTGGCATGTGCTGACGGACTCTGGCAGACAGTCCGCAGCTTGTGTTGACCATGAGACGGTCCCCGGGAAGTGGCCAGTGGTTCTGTCAGCTCTTCACTGGCCTCATACATTCCTGAGGCTTCCTGCTGTGGTCTCTGTTGGTGTTGGCCCCAGGCCTGTCCATGCCTCCAGGTCCAGAGACAAGCTGGGCGGGGATCCTGTGCCCCGGCAGCGCTGTCTCCTGACCCTCTCAGGACTTGGATTTGGGATGCGTGGCCTTTGTGGCCAAAACCCAGTGACCAGCTAGAAGGGAGCCTGGGGACCTCACAGGGGTGTGTTCCTCATGGGACAGGTCCTCGACAGGGAACTTGCCCTCCTGGTCAGTGTGGTGGAAGAGCTCTCCTCCCTCTCCTGCTGGTGGGAGGAGTTCAGGTGGATTGGCTCCCACAGTTCTGGTCCCACTGCCCACCACGTGCGTCTGAGTGGCTGTGGGAAAGCAGGAGCTACTTGTCCACTTAACCCAGGACGTGCCCAGGCCATTCGCGTCCCGATCAGTGCATCCTGCAGTGCATCCTCCATAGTGTGTTTCTTGGCTCAAAAGTAACCACAGCCAGAAAATTCACTTCCAGTCCACTTCCTTGGAGGCTGCTCTGCCTCTGTCCAAGGTGGACAGGCCCAGGAATTCCCACCCTCCCAGCTGCGCCCCAGCCTGGAAGCCCCTGTGCCTTTCCATTTTGCTTTGGGGCTTGGGGAAGCCTGAGCATTTAGCTTCATTTTCCATGGACTTCTATCTGGGCTTGTGTCCCCAGGAGACATCTTCATGGTGACTTTCCTAGTCCCCCTCCCAGCGAGAGGCCCAAGACCCTGGCACCCCTGGCCTGGGTGGGCTGGTACAGGAAGGCCCATGAGCCTGAGCTCCCAAGGGCAGACCACCACTCTTGCTCAAGCACACTCCCCCTGCCCCTGAACGTGCAGGCACAGAGCAGGAAAATGTGTGATGGGTGATGGTGGGCTGGCTGGAGGAGGGGACGGATGGATGGGTAGGTGGGGTGGATGAATGGATGAGTGGATGGATGGATGGGTAGGTGGATAAATGGATAAATGGATGCAGGGTGGATGGATGGGTGAATGAATGGGTGGATGGACGGATGGATGGACGAGTGTCTGAAGGATGGGTGGATAAGCAGATGGACGGATGGTTGGGTGGATAGATGGATGGATGGAATGGCTCTCTCTCCCTGGCCTCTCTTCTGGGCAGGAGGCAGGGAGGTGTGCAGGCCATAGCTTGGCCCACACCTGAGACCTCTCCATGCTGAGCAGGACGTTGTTGTGACAGAGGGAAGTCTAAGTACTCCTGAGTACATACTCCATGCTGCCCTCCCCCCACCAGCCTACACCAGCCCCCGCCAGGCTCAGCCCTGTCATTTCTGAGAGCTGCCAGAGCCAGAGCGGTGAGGAGAGCCAGCCAGCCACTCCTACAGGGGCGCTGGACCCCGTCATCCAGAGCACTGTGTTGGTGACAGAGAAGGCTGCACAGGTTGGCATTTCCTTGTGCGCTAGGCGTCTTCTTCATCTCCACCACGAGCAGAGTCAGAGGCTACACCTCCCAGGTGTGGGTGGCCGCGGCCCTCACCGCGGTGGCATTGCAGCGTTCCCTCCGAGCCGTCGGGGTGTGTTTGACTTTTCTGAATAAGTTGGGCTTTTGCGTCTGCTTCCCTCTTCCCTGCTCCTCCCCAGACACCTGGTGCTTAGGAATGTCCTGTGGTTACTGTGACCCGTGCAGGTGCCAGGGTCTCGGGGCAGTGCCGGGACGTGGCCTTTGCCCCTCACTGTGGTCTGTGGACGGCCTCCACAGTGGTGGGTCCGCCGTGTTGGCTGCTGGTCAGGTGGTGGTGCCTGCGGCCTCCCTCCATGTTGCCCCTCACCCTGATTCTCCACCTGGGACGTCCTCTGCTGAGGTGAGCTCCCCCGCCTTACCACGTGGCAGCTGGCAGCTTTGGGATGGGGGTGTGGTGGCCTGTGCACCCGGGGACACGCACCCCACCTTACCTTCTCCTCCCAGGCCCCGAGGGCAGTGTGTCCCCGGGCTCTGCTTTGCCCTCTGCAGGAGACTCCCCTGTATACAACCATGTCCTCCAGGCAGCTGCCCCGGGACAGGCCAGGAGCTGCCGGGGAGGGGTGGGGCTTCTGGAGCCACAGAGGACGCAGCAGGCCTGTGGGAGTCACCAGCTGGCCCCCGGGGGCTGAGTTCACTGGATGGACACATGCAGGGGTGGACGCCTAGAGTCAAGGGGAAGGGCAAGCCAGCTCCACTGAGAGGTGACTCGTTTGCCCTCTGGCCCAGACAGCATTGTGGTCCCTCCCCAGAGCCAAGCTCTGTGCACAGCGCTGGTGCGGGGCTGTGGGCACCCACTGGGAGCTGGTCCTGGGAGCCCCAGTGTCACCTGCCTGGGTCTAGGTGACCATGGCATATCTGTTTCCCACACTGCCAGGAAGGACATGGCCTCCCCTCTTCTGCCACCATCACTCAGAGGCATGCTGCCCTGGATGGGCGTCTGGCGCTGCCATCCCACCTTCACTCCTCACGCTCTCACCTCCAGACCCCAGCCACGCCCTGCAGAGCCCACAGCCTCCAGCGCACACCTGCTGTGATCCTGCAGAAATAAGGACTTTTTCCTAAGGGAAAGTGGACAATCCACAAATCCACTTTCTCTTGACCCTCCCCTCTGGGGGTGCACAGGAGGGTCTCCAGGAAAAATGTCCCTGCCCAAGTGTCTGGTCACCTGGGCGGGAGGTCACCTCCATACATGGACCCTCAGCGGAAGCCCCACCCAGATCCTGCTCTCCAAGCTCCCGAAACCAGCTACCCAGGGCCAGGCCAGTGGCTAGCCCCCAAGTCGGACAAGTTTCCAGAACATGGACCAGCTGAGAGCCATGGAGCACCAGGGGACCCCACCTCCTCTGCTTTCTGCTCACCTTGCTGGACTGCCCACCTGCCCCTGAGAAGTCCCTGGAGCCCCGCCTGCCCTGGAGAAGCCCCTCCTCTCCCCTGGAGCCCCGCACACTCTGAGCGTGGCTGCCTCTGCAGCCGTCTCCTGGACAAAGTCTGCCGTCTGACCACGTCTGGCTGGTTCACGTGGGGCAGGGCCTGAAGAGGGGGAGACCCAGGGGCTGCTGCAGGTGGAGCCCTGCCAGGGAACAGGATGCTGGGGAAGGACGAAGCCTTCTGCCCCAGAGGACTCCTGGTGAGCCGTGGGGTCATCTCAAGGTCATTCTGTCCTGCAGGTGGTTTCTGAATCGGTGAACTCGGGCCACGTAATAGAGCAGATCCCACATCACCCCGGCCACCTCTGTGGCCTTGACCTTCCCAGGGGTCAACGACCAAGCCCAGTGCCAGCCCTTGTCCAGACAGGAAACTGAGCCCAGAAAGTGGACACCGGGGCTGATTGGGCTCCTCTGGTGGCAACAGCCTCCACGGGTCCCATCTCCAGGTACGCCGGCGTGTGTGGGGGGCACCGTGCACTCTGTCAGCAGACTGAGAAAGCAATTCCCGAGCGAGCGTTTTGATAGATGGCTCAGTCACCGGAATCAGCAGCTGATAAATATTGAATTGCAGTTCTCCACAAATGCCCCAATTATCTCCCCAAAAGCAAGAATTAGTGCTGCATAGCAGCGCGTCACTAAATGTCATCCAGCTAATTGAATTTCTTGATTGACTAAAATATTCCCAGTTCTGAAATTTAGACAGACAACAGAGAGGTTTTGGCCATGCCAGCTCTTCCCCTGAGGTTAGGCTGGGGGCAGTAGCCTTCTCCCCCAGCTGCTGGGGACCTGGGGAACCCGAAGAGGTGACCATCTCTTCCAGGGAGTGGGGCGAGGGCAGAGGAAGCCCAGCTGGACAGCTCTCCCTGGGGTGGACTTGGCTCAGGGATGCCTGGGCTGCTTGGACACTCGGCCTTTCCAAGTCAGGTCCCCCCGGCTCTCCAAGTCAGGCCCACCCGGCTCCCATCTGGAATGGGGTCCAGTCCCCCAGCCCAGCTCCTCCTCTCAGAGCTGGGAGGAGGTTAATACTCCATAGGGTCCAGTCCTGCCAGTGGTCTCGCCTGCCTCTGGGGCCCCATCCACTGCACATGGTCCATGTTTCAGTGGCCCTGTGCCCTTGGACCAGCTGACCAATAGTCGTGTCCTGCGACTGTCCTTGTCCTGTGGGAAACCCCTCCTCTCTTTGTGCCCCATGCCACCTTTTCGCCAGGGACGCGTGCAGGTCACAGAAGCGAAGACACCACCTCCTCCCTCGGCGCCGCGCCTTTCGGACACAGCTCCAGGGATTGGGCCTCCCTCAGCCTCTCCTTCCTCCTCCCTTGTCTTCTGTCCCATCGGCATCTCGGGACCCTGCCTTGGAGCAGGACCTCCCACACCCTGGCTCAGCCCATCTCGGCAGGGGCCGCATTCTGTCTTGGCATCTGAGATTCGCCCTCACATATAAAATAGGCCATCAGAAATCGTCCTGCCCTGGGACTGCTTTCTGGGGTCCTGGGAGCCATCCTTGCCCTATTTTCTGGGACTTTGCTTCAACAGCTCTCTCCCTCTGTGTCTCCCTCTGTGCCTCCAGGGCTCACCCAGCAGCTCTTACAGAGGTGCAAGTCCTTTCCGCCTCCCCAGCCGAGCAGGGACCTCGGGAGCTTCTTATTGGCACATTCTCGTGGCATAGGGACCCTCCCTCTTTTCCTGTGCACCAAGTCCCTGGGGAGCACTGATGTCCTGCCCACCCACCTGCGGCCCATCCAACAGCTACTGCACAATGTCTGGAAGTACTCTTGCAGGGGTGACCCCAGGTCCACCTGGTCAATCCCTGGGCTGCCTTTGGCCTCATCTAGAGGACTGGTCTGAGGTTGGCTTTTCTTCTCACCTCCCAGGGGTGCCCCCAGCCCAGGCTGGAGGGCCTTGGAGGGCTGGGCAGCCAGCTGTCGGCTGTCAGTTGGAAACACAGGAGCAGAGGCTGTGGGGAGCAGCGATTTGGGTTTCAACAGTCCATGGCTCCCTGAGCCCTGCAGGCTCCCACTTACCCTGCACAGAGCCATCTCTGGAGTGAGTCGATCTGACAGTGTCCGTTTGTGCTTATTGAGCACCTACTATGCCTGGCACTGGGGGTTCAAGACAAGCCTCCTCCCTGCTCTCCCAGTGCCAGGGGCACAGGAGGACCCAGCCTGGGGACAAGGCAGCCTGCCTGGGCCAAGCGACCCTCCCCACGACCTCTGCAGCCTGCCCTCTCCCTGGAATCCAACCCTGGAGTGGAGAATCCCGTTACATCTGTTTTCATTAAGGGCTTGAGAAGCACCTGAGCCATGGCAGGCTGTGGGGAGAGCAGCTACGGCAGTGCTGTGGGCCTGCTTCCCTCTCCCCGAGTCCATTTGTCACCTAGAAATGGACCTGTAGATAGCATGGAAGCAAAACGCTGTTCATCTGGGAAATGTGCTCTCTGAGTGCATTAAAGACACTTTGAGTGCTTTTGGGTCAGAATATTCCAGATAGCACCAGTTGAGAGCCTGGGGATCAGGCCATGTGTTACCCTGGGCCCCTGCTCTTGAGCCCCCACCCAGGGCTGTCCAGCCACAAAGGCAGGCGAGGAGCTTGCCCGGGGAGGGCTACCCTGTGGTCCCAGAGCTGACCGCAGAACGGCCCCTGGGAGAGTGGCCAGGTTGAGGTCATGGGGATGTGTGTGGCTGGGATGGGAGACTGCAGGGCAGGCGAGAGGGGGTAGCCACGTGGAGGACAGTGGACGATGGGAGGAGGAGGAAGCAGGCTGCCTGCTGAGTCAGGGGTGCCAGCCCTGGATGCTCAGGCCACTAAAGCCAGGGTCAGCCCCCAGGTGGGCACGTCATGTGAAGGCCTTCTCAGGGCTCCAGCCGAGGGCCTGCCAGCCTGCCAGGGCCTTGATGCTGGCAGGAGGTCCAGCAGCAGTGGCCACCTGCAAGGCCTCCTGTGGGTACACCTGGCAGACCCCACATAGAAGGAAAGTGACTGAGGCCATCACAGGTTGTACTAGGTGCCCACTGCCATGCCCACCCTACAGCCAGCGTCTCAGCTTGTCCATCACCTTGGTCAGGATGTGGGCTCTGCTGTGAGGGCCCTGCTCAGCAGCCAAGGCTGCCCATCAGGCCTGGCCAGGACTCAGCAGAAGGCCTGGCCAGGGAGGCACTGACCTGGCTGCTGGGGCCCTGGCTGTCCCCATTCTCACCGCGTGGCCCTGCACAGGGCATCTCTGCACACAGTGGCTGTGTGGGAGGGAATGAAGGGGATGCTTCACTCCCCAGAGAGGGAGCCAGAAGAACCGTGTTTCCCGGGCTGCCCTCTGCTCCTTAGAGGTACAGCCGCAGGTCCCACGGTGGGGGCAGGGACCAGCAGGCCGGGCCCCTGCCCCTGCCAGGGAGCACAGCAGCCCACAAGGGGCCTCCTGCTCTGGCCTGTGGGAGGACCAGGAAGGCCTGAGTGGGTGTGGACAGCAGCCCCCCACCCCTCTCCACACTGGGAGGGGCTGGGAGCACCCAAGAGTGAAGTGAGCCCAGGGGACCCCTCGTGCACTGGACTTGGGGCCCAGGGACCTGTCTCTACACCCACCTCCCCCCCAGGCCTGGAAGCCTCATGGTGAAGGGGCCTCCCATTCTCTGGGTGAGGAGGTCCTGAGAGGAGGCGGAGGAGCAGGTGGGCAGGGAAGAGGTGCCCAGGGCCCCCCGGGCCAGCGGAAGGAAGGGCTGGGAGGGAAACGGGGACCTTTGAGAAGCTCGGAAGCGCTGACCTGGTGGGAGTCAGCACACAGAAGCCACAGGACCTTCAGCGGCTCTGGCCGCTGCCAGGAAGGCCCAGAGGACCTCGATGGATGGAGAGGACAGCCTGCTTGGGTAATGAGAGGATTTTATTCCTTTTTATTAACAAACAAACTCTTCATCAAAAGTGGGCGTCTTGTCAGGTTTCTAGAGTTTCGACCACTTACTAAAATTGAGCACTTTTTAAAACAGACAAGGAATGAGGGACTGGCTAACTAGCTGCCTTCCTGGGAGCACTCAGGGACCAGCTCTAAAGAGCTTGTGCAGCAGCTTCCCGAGCCCCAGGAGGAAAAGGGGGAGGAAGGGAGGAGGGAAGTGGGGGAGGGGGAGGGGGAGGGGAGGAGGCGGAGGGAAGAAAGGGAAAGGGAGGGGAAGAGGAGCATGGAGAGGAGGATGGAGAGGAGGGGAGAAGGTAGAGAGGGGAGGAGGATGGAGAGAAGGTGGAGGAGGAAGGGAGGAAAGGAGGAGGAGAGGATGAGGAGAAGGGAGGAGGAAGGGAAGGAAGAGGAGAGGGGAGGAGGGAGGGGGGAGGAGGAGAAGAGGAGGTGGAGGAGGACAAGGAAGTGGGAGAGGGGAGGAGGGGCAGGATAGAAAGGAAAAGGGAGGGGAGGAGGAGCATGGAGTGGAGGGGAGAAGGTAGGGAGGGGAGGAGGGGGAGGAGGAAGAGGAGGGGAGGGGGGAGAGGAGGAGGATGGAGAGAAGGTGGAGGAGGAAGGGAGGAAAGGAGGAGGAGAGGATGAGGAGAAGGGAGGAGGAAGGGAAGGAAGAGGAGAGGGGAGGAGGGAGGGGGGAGGAGGAGAAGAGGAGGTGGAGGAGGACAAGGAAATGGGGGAGGGGAGGAGAGGCAGGATAGAAAGGAAAAGGGAGGGGAGGAGGAGCATGGAGAGGAGGGGAGAAGGTAGGGAGGGGAGGAGGGGGAAGAGGAAGAGGAGGGGAGGGGGGAGGAGGAAGGGGGAGGGAAATGGGGAGGAGAAAGGGGGAAGGGGTGGGAAGGGGAGGGGAGGGGGAGGAGGGGGGAGGAGAGGAGGGGGAAGGAGGGGGAAGGAGGGGGAGGGAGGAGGGAGGGGAGGGGAGGGGGAGGGGAGGGGGAGGGGAAGAGGGGGAGGGGAGGAGAGGGAAGGGGAAGAGGAGGGGGAGGAGGGGGAGGGGAAGAGGGGAGGGGAGGAGGGGGAGGGGAAGAGGAGGGGGAGGAGGGGGAGGGAAGGAGGGGAGGAGGGGAGATGGAGGAGGGGAAGTGGAGGAGGGGGAGAGGAGGGACAGTGGAGGAGGAAGAGGGGAAGGGGAGGAGGAGGAGGGGGAGGAGGCTGCAGGGCTGCAGGAGGGGAGAGCAGGAGGAGGGGCTGCCACCAGGGGCGCTGGCCAGAAGTCATGCAGACCCAGCTCAGCAGTTAGCATACACAGCTGGAGCCCCAAGAGCCCAGAACTGTGCCATCCAGGAACATCTGTGTCCCCAGTGATGCTGCCCCCCTCCCTGTGCAGTTTGGCCTCTGGAGGTGGTCACTGCTGTGACCCTGCGGCCTATGGACACCATCTGACCACAGGACAGGATTCCTGCTCCAGGGCGGAGGGCTGGAGGGCACAAGGCCCAGAGCTGAGGGCTGGGCAGGTGACTGGCCTTGTTGGGGAGCCCACGTGTGTCTACCTGCCTGCCTGCCGTCCATCACCTGCCTGCCATCTGTCACTCAGCACTATCAGTCATCTGCATGTAGTCCACGTCACCACCCTTGGGCCACGTCACTGAGTGCCTCTGGCCTCCTTGTTTTGCACAGACCCCTGTTGGTCACTTTGGCTGGGAACCATAGAGACCAAGCCTGCGGGCGGCCATGGCTGGGGCCTGCCCCGCGGCTCTCCCCCAGCAGCCCAGTCCTCCCCGGGTCTCGCCCCTTCTCCTGCACTGAGCCTGGCACCTCTTTCAAGGCGAGTCTTCCAGGAACACACTCCCTGGGTGCTGCCGCCCGGGAAGTCCCTCTTTCCTGACCGCTGGAAGGATGTCCGCTCTCCTCCTGGTTTGGGGTTCCCATCATCTGTTTTCAGATCGTGGTGAAGTACACTGCATACCGTCCCCGTCTCCTCCATTTCCACAGCTGGGGGCACAGAACACACTCCTACTATCACACTCACTGCCGTCCACCCTCAGGACTCTGTAAAACCAAACTCCACACCCACTAAACAGCACCCCAGCCCTGGGCCACCCTGTTCTCATCGCTGTGGGTCAACCACTGACCAGGTGGGGTCACCATCGCCCAGGGCCCGTCACTCTGTGGCTGCTCGTGCCCTCGGGGGATGCCTTCCAGGTCACAGCCCCTCCCTGAGGAGCGCAGTGGCCTTCCAGGGCGTCTGCAGCCCACAACCACAGAACTGCTTCCACGACTCGGCTGCTGTGGACGAAGCCACCGTGGGCGTGGGGGGAGCGTGGGGGGAGCATCGGTGTACAGGTCTCTCTGACACTGGACTTCACCCGAGGGGGGTGTGAAACCAAGTGGGGCTGCCGGGTCACCTGGTGACTCTTTCCATCTGCTGAGCAGGTGCCCACTCTTCCCCACGGTGCTGGGCGGTTCCCTGCTCGTGGGCAGAGCCCGAATGCCCAGTGCTCCCCGTCCTTGGCGGGAGGGGTCCTCACAGGTGTGAGGGGGCTGCTCCGAGTCCTGACCTGCAGTCCTGGGGAGGGGGCTGCCCAGCGTTCTCATGCGCTTACTGCCACTTGCCCATTTGCCTCGGGGGGCCTTCTGCCCACGTCCCTGGCCCACCTGGGCATCAGGCTGCTGGCCGTGCTGCTGGGCAGCAGGAGGCCTCTGTATTCCAGGAGGATTTGTTGGCTTTTCCTTTCCTTAGTCTCCTTTTTGTTCTGCTCCTATTGTGACGAGGTCTGAATGTGTGTGTGTTCCTTTTGTCGCCCGCGTCTCGGTGCCTGAGAATCACGGCAAGGCCAGGGTGGTGAAGTGCCCGGCCTGTGCTTTGTCCTGAGAGTTACAGCTTCAGGTCTCGCAGGTGGACCTGATCCACTCTGAACGGACTCTTAGGCAGGGGTGAGACAACTTCGTTCCCTCTCCTGTGTCCCCCCACCAGTCGTAGAAGACTGGTCTCTCCTATTGAGTGGGACAACACCTTACCCCCCCTGGACCAGGTGTGAGGGTTACTTAGTCCTACTTCATCAGTCTGTCTGTCCGTCCTCTGGCCAGTTCCTCTGTCTAGTATCACGCTCTCCACCCCCACTCCTTCAATGTCCTGTTTTCCAGTCTCTGTTCTCTTCACTCGGTCTTGAAGGTTTCCCTCTTTCTGTCCTCCACGGTGTCCCGTCTCCTAAGAAGCCCATCGAGGACATCCTTCCCTCCTGTGCTCTTGACTCTAACCCTTCCTTTGGGTTCTTTCCTGAGATTCGGTCCCTCTGTCCCCGGTGCCCGTCTGTTCTCACATGCTGACTACTTTATCCGTTAGAGCCCTGAGATGAGCCACTCTTCTCCTGAATCCCAGTCTGCTCATTCCGGCACCCTTCCGTGTCTGGTGCTGATTCTTGCTCTCTGTCTTTAAATTAGACTTTTTGTCTCTTATTACACCTTGTGATCTCGGATACCATCCATGGTGTTCTGGGACAAAGGAATCACGGCAGACGGGACAGTGGCAACAGGCAGCAGAGCGGGGGAGGCACGTCTGATATCCTGTGGTCAGCCAGTCTTCAGGACCCTAAGGCTCCGGAATGTCGCTTCTCAGGCACCTTATTTAGTGTTTAGACCAGTTTGTTCTGAAAAACAGGCCAGAGCAGCTGAGGTGCCATACAGCTGTCACCCAAGCCACAGTCACAACATGGGCAACTCCGAATGCTGGGAGGAGGAGCAGCAGGTCTCCAGCTGTGTCTGGTGGAGACGGGAGGTGGGGCAGCCACGTGGACGACCCTCTGGTGGCTTCTTACTCTCTCCCCGTGTCCTGGCCATTGCATTCCTTAGTCTTTGCCCAAAGGAGCTGAAAACTTGTGTCCACATACACATTTGCACCCAAGCCGTCCAGCCATGAAGACCGGAGAACCTTAAACGCATATTGATAAGCCAAAGGAGCCCATCAGGAAGGCCTTGAAACAGGTACTGCCACTGGGTGACCTTCCGGGAAAGGCAGATGGACAGAGCACTGAACAGAACCGCCCTCCATGGCTGTGGGTGGAGGTGACTGGGGGACATAGGACTTGGTGACACTGTGGTGGTGGATCCCTGACCTGGGCATTTGTCCAAACCCCTAGGACACCCAGCACCCACAGTGCACCCTGAGGGGAACGATGGCCTTTGGTGACGGTGACGTGGGCTCATCCATGGTGGAGGGCAGGAAGTCCCTGGGGACTCTGTACCTGCCTTTCCACTTTGTGGGACCCTGAAGTGATCTAAAATGTAGAGATTAATACGGTAAACACAGGGCCAAGTCCTGGGGCAGGAGGACCCACCCAGCCACTGCTCCTGTCCTTAAGCCACTTGTGCTGGGGCAGCACATGGAGAGCCCACACGCAGGTGCCCACTCCCCGCTGTCTCCATGGGGAAGCTCAAAGCTGCTGGCGTGACAGTGGGCAGAGTGAGGGCCCAGAGAGCCTGCCCGAGCGCCAGGGCAGGGAGGCAGCAGGAGGCCCTCTGACCCCAAGAGGAGAAGGGGACAAGAAGCCCAGGTGACCCCCTGAAAGGGCACCCCAGCTGCCCCTGCCGGGGGAGGGCGTGAGAGCCCAGGTGGGGGTGGCGGCCTGCAGACCTGGGTCGGAGTGTGCCTCATCCAGGAGCTCAGCTGCAGGCGCTGCTCTACGGTCACCCAGCTGCCGGGGACACCCAGCCCCATTCCCTGGGGTCCAGCTGGGCACTGCTGTCTTCTCGGCTCTCTGCTTCTCAGCACCTCTCCCTTGCATGATGCCTGGTGGGGGAAGGGGGTCACCTGTGGGCACCTCTGTCCTGGATGAGGAGCTGTGGGCAGGAGGACACGTCCACAGCTGTGCTGGCCCAAGCACTGAGCCAGGGGCCTGGAGGTCAGTGTGAGGCCACAGGGGTGAGACCCAGGTCCCCCAGGCCTGGCTGCTTCTCTGGAGGAGACTTCCTTTTACTTTCTGAACTTCAGCAGCAAGTCGACGTGATCACGTGTAGACCTCAGCAGGCCACTCTTGTCAGGACGGCTGTGACATGGGGACGGCCCCCACAAGGCCTGCACCCTGCATGCTCACGGGATCCCAGGGCACTGTACGAGGAAGGGGATGGGTCAGGGACAACTCTGCGCTGCCTGTGACAATGCTGAGCCTGCCTGCCGGGAAGGGCTGGCCAGTGGCACACAACCTGGAGGACCAGGGGACAAGGGCCTTGGCAGGTAAGGGGAGCTTTGGCAGAGACCGGCCACCAGAACTCCGAGTTTTTGTTGCGCTGTTAACAGGAGAAGCCGGCAGTGGCCTTGCAGCCTGGTGCTATCCTGGGCTCTATCCTAGGTGCTGTGTCCTGGGCACTGTCCCGGGTGCTGCCCTGGACTCTGGCCTAGGTGCTGTCCTGTGCATTATCCTGGGTGCTGTCCTCTGGTCTCTATGACACTTGCTGTCCTGGGTGCTGTCTCCTGGTCGCTCTTCTGGGTGCTGTCCTTGGTGCTGTCCTGGGTACTGTCCTCAGTGCTGTCATGGGTGCTGTCTCCTGGTCTCTGTCCTGGTCCCTATTCTGGGTGCTGTCCTGGGTGCTGCCCTGGGCTCTGTCCTGGGTGCTGTCTCCTGGTCGCTCTTCTGGGCGCTGTGTCCTGGGCACTGTCCTCAGTGCTGTCATGGGTGCTGTCTCCTGGTCCTTGTCCTGGTCCCTATTCTGGGTGCTGTGCTGGGTGCTGCCCTCCTGGGTTCTGACCTGGCACATTCCTGGCCACACCTGCTTGGTTTGCACTCTGCAGTGGGGGTTTCCTTTGTCATTCAGTCCTCCTGAGGCTGTGACTGGATTAACCTTGAGAGTGGACCTAGGACAGGCTGCTGACAGTCTGACAAGAATGAGTATTGACTCCTGGCTCCGGGAGGAGGTCGGTTCCCGGACACGGACTGACCTTGCTCCGTGTGCATCAGTTGAAACCCCTTGGGTCGGCGATCTCAATGTTCCCTTCAGCAGGAGTCCGTGTCCCCTCCCACTGTGACCTGCCCGGGACACCATGCCAGGAGGCAGGCCTGTCTGCCCTCTGGTCACCATCGGGCGGGGCAATGTCCCCTCGCAGCCTCTGAGGCCCTCCTGACGGAGACGACCTGCGGCCCCTCAAGGAAGTTGGGGCCCGCGCCTGCAGGCGGCTCCTTGCCGGCCTCCTGGGGGACAGGATGGGAGACAGGAGGGAAGCTGCAGGGCACATCCCTCTCGTGCTCTGGCACCCTGTCCCTCCTCAGGGTGCAGGGCCACGCTGAGTGTGAGGAGCAGATAGGCCAGCTGTGGGGGGAACGGAGTCCTCGCTCACTTGGATTCTCTCCAGCCCTTCCTGCCCTGACCAGGCCCAGGCCACCTCTGCCCCAGGCAGCCCCAGGGAGATGGGGAAGGGAGGGCCAGAGGTGGACGTTCCAGGGCACACAGTAGCCGTGCCTGGACTTTGGGTGTCACAGGCATGAGGAGCCCTGGGGTTGTTGGGGTGTGGGCTATGGCCCTTGGAAGCGCCCTAACTCTGGGGGACACTCCCTCCCCTCCCAACCCTGTCTAAGCAGGACCCAGATCCTGAGGGTCAGCAGCTCCTGTGAACTCCCCGAAGGCCCCAGGACGCTGATTCTCAAGGAGCTCCGGACCTGGACCTGCAGAGCCTCTCTGCAGCCAGAGCCCTTTAGACGAGGCTGGTCCCCAGGCCTCCTGGCCCCGTCTTTCTGCCATGGCTGGACAGGTGTAGAGGGTCCTGTCACCCAGCTTTCCCAAAGGACACCACTAGAGCCGACCCCTCAGGTGAGGGGCCAGGACCAATCATAGGACAGCAGGAAAGGTGTCCCTCAGGTCAGTAGAGGTGAATGTGGGCAGCTGCCTGCTCAAGACCGTCCTCCCTTGAGAGCATGTGAACCCCAAGGGTACCAGGAGGACACACAGGTGGACCAGTGGACACCTCCCCAGGGCGGGGGCTCCCTGGACTCTGAACCAAAGAATCTCTGTGGGAACACACACCGTGGACCCTGTCCCCATTCAGAGAGCAGGTGGGGAGACAGGTGAGCGGGGCTGACCGGCCCCTGCCCTGTCCCTGCAGTGGCCCCTCGCCTTCAGCAGAACTGAGGAGAGGGTGGGGGATCTGCTGGCGCCCTCTCTCCCAGGGCAAGGGCGGAATCCTGCAGGGCCGCAGAGCCCCGAGTGGCCACGGCTCACAGGAGCTAGGAGGCTGGGTGGCTCAGCCACTGTCCCCATTCAGGAGGGTAGGGGACCCTCAGCCAGTGCTTCCTTCACCCTGTCCAGGCCTCACACCAGGACACCCCTCTGCCACTCGGCTGTACTTGTCAGCAGGAGCCACGGCTGCGGCCCAGGTCAGAGGCCCCCCTGGCTGGACGCGTCTGTGCACGAGCCTGCACCGTGGCACCTGGAGGAGGCCCTGGAGCTGAGGTGGGACGGTGAGGCCAGGTGGCCCTGCTGATGGGGCGAAGGTGGTGGGCAGAGGGTGGTGGGCGTGGGTCCTCAGGCAGCCCATCAGGCCGTGCCGCCCCGAAGCTTCTCCAGGGAGGCCCCTGCTGACCTCAGCTGTAAGGCCACACGGGAAGTGCAGCGTCCAGTGCTGTGACTGTCCTAGGCCACCCTGAGGACAGGGGCACCTTCTCAGGCTACTTCTTAGGGCCACAGCTCTGGGACTGTGTGTTCACACCTGCCTCCCTCCCTGGGATTGTGGGGTGCCATGGGTTCTGCAGCTGCCACTCCCCAAGCTGGTTACAGGGCCCCACAGGGCGCTCTGGTCTCTGTGACCCTGCCCTGCAGTCCCCCGGGCTTTGCTGGGGTCTGCGCCTCTCACCCCTGATCCCTTGAATCCTTCACAGCAGGTGAGAGATGCAGGTGGAGAGGGGGGCTGCATAGAGGAGCCACAGTCCCTCTGGGTCCCGTCAACCTCAGGATGGTCCACCTGGGCTCTGCTCTCCTGAGTCAGGCAGAAGTTAGCTGGGGATGTTCGTCTAGGGGACAGGCATGTCTCACTGTCAGGTGTTATAAAGTTTGGGCTTTTAATATGTTAAAAATCCAAATTACAGTGTTGGCATCTATTAAGTGCAACGAGGTCTGCATCGGAGTCACAGGTGCGCAGGTGTGACCAGGTTGCTGCATGGCCCCCGGGGCTCCACCCTGACCCCAGCTTGGCCCACTGATCATTGTACCCATTGCACAGTGAGCTGTTTGCTAGACACCTGAATCTCTTCACCCCCTGTACCCTGTTTGCTGGACACACCTTGCCCCTCCAGTCCTGCTCTGTCTCTGCATGTGGATTGGGAGGGTTCCCCAGACAGAAGGATTCTGCCATGAGGCCCAGGAGGTTCCTCCCCCAGGGCCTCACATATCCAGGACTTGGTGCCACAGAGGTCTCACAGGGCAAGGGTCAATGCTGTGATCATGCCACTCCCCCAGACCACCTGTGGGCTCTATAGGTTGAACACTGCACATTCAGCTTTCTACATGATCCTGCAGGACAGAAAGATGGCAACTTGCCCCACACAATGGAGAAACATCCACCTACCCACAGGTGCATCCATTCATCCACCTACTCACCCACCCATCCACTCATCCATCCATCTACCTACCCACCCACCCATCCATCCATCCATTCACCTACTCATCCACCCACACACCCATCCATCCATTCGCCTACTCACCCATCCACTCATCCATCCATCCACCTACCCACCCACCCATCCATCCATCCACCTACTCACACACCCATTCACTCATCCATCTACCTACTCACCCAACCATCCATTTATCCATCCATCTACCTACTCATCCACCCATCCACTCATTCATCCACTCACCTACTCACCCATCTACTCATCCATCCATTCACCTACCCACCCACCCATCCATCCATCCACCTACTCACACACCCATTCACTCATCCATCTACCTACTCACCCACCCATCCATTCATCCATTCACCTACTCACCCACCCATCCAACTCTCCATCTACCACCTACCTACCCACTCATCCACTCATACATCCATCTACCCATCCATCTATCCATCCATCCATCCATCCACCTACCCACCAACCCACCCATCCATCCATTCACCTACTCACCCACCCATCCAACTCTCCATCCACCTACCTACCCACTCATCCACTCATACATCCATCTACCCACCCATACACCCATCCATCCATCTATCCACCTACTCTCACACCCACCTACTTATTTATTAATCCACTCATCCATGCACCTACTTCTCTACCCACATACTCACCCATCTCTCCACTCATCCATCAATTCCTCTATCCAACCAGTATCCATCCATCTATCCTCTTATTCAACCATCTATCTACCCACCCACCCACTCACTCACCCATTCATCTACCTATTGCCACCCACTCATCCATACATACCTCTATCCCTCCAGTCATCCATTTATCTATCCATCAATCTGTCCATCCACCTACCCCTTCACCCATTCATCCACTCATCCATCCATCCATCCACTCATCCATCCATCCATCCACTCATCCATCCATCCTTTGTTCAGGGAAACAACATATAAATAAGTAAACAGATTGATAAAGTGAGTCCCCATGCGATGACCGACATGAAGCCAAGAGCAGAGCATTATGAGCCCTGGCCACTGGGGAGGCCCCACAGGGTGCAGGGTGTGAAGAGATTCCAGGTGACCCAGCAAGGGCCAGCTCACTAAAGAGGCTGAGCCTCTGCTCACAGTTCTCATGGTCTGGGGAGGAGGGGCAGGGTCTGGGTGGATTAAGAGCCCGTCTCCTGTCTACTCTGTTCGTGACAGGAGCCAACGTGTCCCTCCCTCTCTTGTGACTGAGTAGACAAGGCACCTGAGCAGTCCCATGGGGACCTGACCCTCAAGAGTGCCCTGCCGTCCAGTGGGGGAGGTCCTGCAGATGGTGCTGGGCTGTCTGCAGGAGGACAGGGTGCAGCCCAGCAGAGAAGCCTGGGGCAAGGCCATCCCCAGGCAGCCTGCCCCCTGCCCCTGTACAGGAAGCCCCCTTTATTAGCCATCGTGGCCTGGTGAGCCCTTGTGAGCCCTTGAGTCTCAGGTTAACTCCACGAGCTGGTGGGAGAATGAGACCGGCCTGCACCGTGGCGGTCCCCTGGGTCAGCGCAGGTGGGTGTGGGGGGTGTACATGGTCCTCCCTCAGTGTCCCTGGAGAGCGTTCCAGGAAACTCGTCAATACCAAAACGCAAGGATGCCGCATCCCTGATGTAAAAGGGGCTATCTGCATACTCTGTGGACAGCCTCCTGTGCACTTTAAATGGTTTCTAGATGACTTACGATACTCGATACGAAGTAAATGTGGCATAAAAGGCGCTTCCGCTGAACTGCTGATGGAACAAGTGCAGGTGTTCCGCGCAGAGCGGCCTCCTAGGTCTACGTCAGACGCGTCAGCAACAGCGAACACGCTCCCGAGTGTTTTCCACCTGAGGGCCGGTGAGTCTGCAAAGCAGAACCGTGGACAGGGAGGCCGACTGTCTGAGGCCACTTCCCCCACACCCTTGTCGTCTTCTCTGGCACGCGTGACTTGAGACTCCCTGTTGGAAAATGGTCTGCTTCAGGACGCCCTCTGGTTTGGACCCTCGAGACTCTTGCCCCGCAGGACAGGCTGTCCCTTCCCGGAGCTGTGCCTGCAGCACAGAGAGCTCCTCTGTCTGTCCCTGGGGAGACATCCTGGAGGAGGCACGCTCAGGGTGGAGGGCGGGTGTGTCCTGCAGGGAGGCACGGGGGCCCAGCGTGGCCGGCAGTGGGCTGTGGGGCTGGGAGGTGCCCGGGTTTGGCATCATCTGTCCAGGGGACTCGTGGTGGAGAGGTGGCCTTGGGGGCTGGAGCGCCTGTCCCCTGGAGCACACAGGGAGGCTTTGCAGAGAACCGGGCTGTGACACTCATGAAGGCTAAAGTGATTAGGACGCCGTCCATCTCCGTGTCACAGCCATTACATCAGCAATTACCATAACAGCGAGGAGCTCGTGATTTACGGAGGTCCTAACTATTATCTTTGCAATCGTACGTTAGAGGATTTTTTGGCAATAGATCAATTTGAAAGAAATTGAAAGATACTTTTCCAGTGAGGAACTCCAGTGAATTAAACAACAAAGAACGTGCGTGTGCGTTTGTGTGTGTGTGTGCGTGTGTGTGTACGTGTGCATGGATGAGCAGCGGGGTCACTCTCCCTACTCCCTGACCAGGAACTGCCTGAGTGTCAGAGGACACCAACTCTGAGCAGGCTCTGTGACCCAGCCTATGGAGGAGCTGACCGCTAGGACAGTCTCAGAGGTTGGGTCCCTAGTGTCCCTGGGACTGGAGGGCTCAGGGAACCCCTAACTGGACAACCTCTGCTGTGAGGGTCCAGCTGCCCCCAGGCCACTGGCTCCGTGGTGAACGAGGAGCTTCTGTTCTGGTCACGTGACCTGGGGGCAGGGTGAGGGCAGGGCTGGAGCCTCTGCTGTTCTGGCCCCGGCCTCTCGTGGCCAGACACCCCAGCCCCTCAGCCTCCATTGGCCGTGGGCCTCCCTCCTCCTCTCTGGCTGCACCTCGTGGAGCCAGCTGGTGACGGAGCTCCTGAGAAGTTGCATGGCCTCTGCCGAGTCTCCCTGCCTCCTTCCTACCTGCTGCTTCAGGCCTGAACCACACGCAGCTCCGGCCTCCAGCCTCTTCCACACTGCTCTGCACTGTCCACCTCCTGACGCCCCTGCATGAGTCCCACCCCCAGCGCAGCCTGTCCAAGCCCAGCTCAAGACCTTCCCCTCGCTGGGAATCACCCACTGTCCTGCAGAGCCCGGGGCCACCCTGTGCTTGCCACCCAAGCCCCTCAGCCAGTCAACACGGGTTGCCCACTCAGCACCCTGGACATCCCTCGGAAACCTGGGTCACCCGCAGGGCTCCCTGCCTGTCCCCTCCCACGTGTGCAGGACACCCAGGCCTGAGCGTTGCCCCTCCTCGGTGCCTGCACACCCTTTGGTTCTTCATGGCGTCCTGCCTCGAAGCTTCCTCTGGCCTCCAGACCAGGCAAGCGCCCTGGACGGAGCCGCCTAGGGCTGTGTCTCCCTCCTCCCGAGCACCTCACACCTTGCACTCTTCTGTTGGTCCTGGTGTGTTTGAATAATGTCCGTTTGTCCTGTTATACTGTGAACTCCACAAGGACGGGGTGGTGGCACGTCTAACACCTTCCTTCCTCCATGGCTGGGCATGGAGCCTGCCCATGGTGAGCACCCCCGCGTCTGTCCCTCCCTCCCTCCCTCGCCAGCAGGCCACCTTGAGCAGCAAGTGGCAGGTGGAGGCTGCCTCAGGGAGGCGGCCGCTGCCACATGGCGGCTGACGGGAGGAAGCCTGGCAGTGGCTTGGTGGCCCTGGGGACAGTGCTGTCACCTCTCCAGTCCTAAAGAAGGTTCAGACGTGGGTCAGGAGAACCAGGCAGCTGTGGGGGAACAGCTGGGCTGTGCAGGGTCAAGGGCCACTTAGACACATCTGCACAGCCAGGTGTCACTTAGCCATGAACACACAAGAATTGTGTCATTGAGTGGCACCTGGAGTGTGCTGGCACAGCTGGGTGGCGGCTCCACACACCTACCCGGCACAGCCGCAGATGCTGCCTTCACAGAGACTGGCCACTCCAGCAGCACTACAGACCTGTGAGGAAGGCGTCACACCAGGACCTATGACTGACAGCCATGATGTCATTGGGCGATAGTGACATCTCGTGACGTCTCGTAGTGATCTTAGGGCACCACTGCCACATAGGTGGTTCAGCCTTGGCTGAGGCATTATTATGGGGTATATATATATATATATATATATATATGCATTGTAATATGTTCAAATAACCCCAAAACAACTGCACATGAAACAAGGGCATACAAGCCATGGTGTGGACTTTGAAAATCATTGCCTTCCCCAAAATGAAATCACTCAACCCAGCTCAGTGGGGCATGTCTGTAATCCCAGTAACTCAGGAGGCTGAGGCAGGAGGATAGCAAGTCAGAGGTCAGCCTCAACAACTTAGCAAGACCATATCCTTAAAAAGAAAGAAAGAGAGAGGGGGTGGCTGGGATGTAGGTAAGAGTAGAGCACCCCTCGATTCAATCTTCAGTACTGGACAACACAACAAAATAAAAACTAGATTGAGCAGCAAGTCTAAATGCTTCTTGTCCTGCCCTGTCCAGTAGAAACAGTTCCAGGAAAAAAAGGCACACGATCTCAAGATGCTCCCAAATTGGGAGAGAAGTGAGCTGGGGGCAGCCTGAGGAAGGCCAGACACACTGGAGACCAGCAGACCTCACCCTGTGCAGCAGGCCACTTGTCCATGTCTCCAGGCAGGTTTAAAACTGCAGCAATTTAAAGAGAATACAGGCCAGTAGGTGGAGGGAAGAGACCCAGGGTGGTCATTTAGAATCTCTTAGACAGAGTCCGGGAGAGAGTGACCATGGGGCCACTCTCCACATGCCAATGGACATGATGTTGGAGAAAACTACCGCCGTCAACAACCCACCCCACAGGGGCGCAGAGGGTAAGAAATGGGCCTCAGAGAAGCTGCACCAAGGAAACACTGTCCACACTGCATCCCAGCCAACTGGGTCCCAGAAGGCCAGGCTTCCTGGGATGACCACCTTGAAGAAGCCACAGGGCAGCTGAGCCAACGCTGGCACAGAAGAAGGAGGAGAAAGGAAGGAGTGGACGAGACGAGACGAGAGGAGGTGACCGTGCCAAGAACCGGAGAAAAGGGGACCTTCCCCGGATGAGTGAGTCTCCACTAGGACAAGTTCCAACAAAACGAGGCTTCAAGATGAGGGGATCAACCATGATGAGGAGAATATAAAAATCTCTGGGCTCTGGAGACAAACTGAGGTCAGAAGAGCCACAGTTTGCAAACCAGAACATTCACATGGTGACGCTGACGGCAATTCCTGGCCAGTGAGAGGAGATGAGATTGAACCAGGGATGAAAACTCTCCCCTCCAAGAAAGCCCACTGCTGAGTCACACCAAGCACTAGCAGAGGAGCAAGTACTGGCTCTTCCTAAAGTATCCCAAAAAGTTAAGTTGGAGAGACTCTTTGAAAACTCATTCTGTGGCCCTGAGAGCAAAACCAGAAAATAAGCACACACACACACACACAAAAAAAAAAAAAAAGAAAGAAAGAAAAAAGAAATACAAGCCAATATTTTTTGATGCAAAAATCCTCAAAAAAATACTAGCAGACTGAATCCAACAGCAACTGACATTGTTATTTACCACAGTCAGGTGGGATTCCTCCCAGGAATGCAAGGACGGTTCAACACAGACGAAGCATCGAATGTGACACAACACATCAACATGACGGAGGACAAGACTATGTGACTATCTCAATAGATGCAGAAAAGTCACTTGATGACATTCAATATGATTTCATGATAAAAATGCTGAACAAATTAGGTGCAGAAGAATGTGCCTCAGGATAACAGATGTCACATATTAAAAACTAACGGCTAACATTTATGCCACATGAAGAAAAGCTGAAACTTTCTCACAAAGATCTGGAACAAGACAAGGACAGCCACTCTTGACACTTTTATTTAACACAGTACTCCAAGTCCACCCAAAGCAATCAGGCAAGATAAAGAAACCAAGAGCACCCAAACCAAAAAACAGGAATTCAAATTGTCACTGATTGCAGATTACATGATCTAATCTATAGAAACCCCAAAGACTCCACCGAAAAACTACTAAAACTAATAAACAAATTTAGCAGAGTTTCAGGATACAAAATCAAAATTCAAAAACCATGTCATTGCTATATGCCTATAATGGATTATCATTATTATTATTATTGATTTATTAATTATTATTATTGTTGGTAGCAAGGATTGAACTCAGGAGTGCTCAACCACTGAGCCACATCCCCAGTCTTTTGTCATATTTTTTAATTTAGAGACAGGGTCTCACTAAATTGCTTAGGGTCTTGCTAAATTGCTGAGGTTTGCTTTGAACCTGTGATCCTCCTGCCTCAGCCTCCTGAGCCACTGGATTACAAGCGTGCATCACCATGGCTGGCTTTAGTGAATTATTTTAAGTAGAAATCAAGAGACTGTTCCATTTTCAATAGCTACAAAAATCATGAATAAATTTAACCAAAGAGGTGAAAGAGCTCTAAAATGAAAGTCATAAAAGAAATTGATGAGAACAGAAAGAAATGGAAACACATGCTCTGTTCGTGGACTGGAATCCATACTGACACGTGTCCACAGCACCCTGAGGGGTTCAGTGCAACCCCATTAAAATTCCAATGGATTGGGCTGGGGATGTGGCTCAAGCAGTAACGCGCTTGCCTGGCATTCGTGGGGCGCTGGGTTCGATCCTCAGCACCACATAAAAATAAAATAAAATAAAGATGTTGTGTCCACCGAAAACTAAAAGAAAATAAATATTTAAAAATTCTCTCTCTCTCTTAAAAAAATACCAATGGATTTTTTCCAGACTAGAAAAAAAGTGTCCTAAACTTTGTAAGGAAGCACAAACCACTGTGAATAGCCTACGTTCTCTTGAGCAGAAAGAAGGAAAACAGGAGGCTGCACAGGGCCTGACCTCAGCCTAGCACAAACCCTTGCCCTCAGGCCAGCACGGTGCTGCCCGGGAGGACTTGCAGACCAAAGGACAGACCTGGAGCCTTGACGTGAACCCACCACCGATTTTCTTGTTGAAAACACGCTGGGGAAAGGCAGTCTGTTTAGTAAGAGGTGCCGGGAAATCAGATATCCACACGCAGAACAAGGACGCCGGGCTGCTGTGTCTCAGCAGTTACAAAAGATGGACTGAGAATGAATGAAAGATGTGGAGGTGAGGCCCCAAACCCCGACATCAAACTAAGACGCTTCCAGGGAAGCAGTCCGGAGTGGAGAGGTGCCCAGACGGGGGAAGTGTGGGCAGACTGCGTCTGACGGCTGAGATCCAGAGGGTGAAAGGAACTCGACCAAGCCAGTTTAGAAATGGGCACTGGACCTGGGCAGACCGTTCTCAAAGACAGACATGGGACAAAGAGGTAGGGAAACAGGAAGGAACACAGCCCGAGCACTCATCAGGGAAGGTCACTCAGAGCCACAGCGAGATGCCACCTCGCTCTGGGCAGCGTGGCCCGTATCACAGGGCTACAGAGAGCCAGCGCCCAGGACTCTGGGGGGCAGAGCACCTGACGGCAGGCTCCAGGGCCTGGGGGTCAGCACCCAGCACACGGAAGCTGCAGCCAGGGGCCAGTGAGGAGCAGCGGCCGAGCGCCAGGCCAAAGGGCAGAGCCGGGCTTCTGTGGGCTGGCCACCGCCGACCCCCAGGGTTGTGTGGGTCAACACTGCTGACCTCGGGTTGGCCCAATGTTTTTGGGGTGGGTCACCTGGAGTATGATGAACCTCAAAAAAAGAATGTTGAGATACTGGATTTCTTCTGCTCTCACACCCGGGCTTTCAAAGAACAGTTGGAAAAGCTGGAAAGATCAGCTAAGATGGGAAAAAAATGTTTGCAAATTGTATGTCCAGAAAGGACTTGAGCAGAACACTGAAAGGCCCCGATCACAATAGGCTAAAAGGCATGTTTGTTAAAGTGGCTCAATATGTAAACAGACACTTCACCAAATAAGATGAAAGATAGCCCCCAGGCCCTGAGAAGCTGCCCCAGGAGGTCCCTCACCAGGGAAGAGCTGACGACCACAGGCCCCACAGCGCCTACAGCACACACCCACGCGGCCAGCGGTAGACACAGACGAGCCCAGCAGCATGCTGTTGGAAAATTGCAACAAATTAGATAACTACTTGGAAAATTCTTGGGCAATTTTATATAAAGTAGGAAAAGTGCTTTTTGGGTGGTCGGTAACGTGCCTCTCAGCATCTGCTCAGGAGAAACTGGACGGCGGCTCAGGGAAAGATGTTCACCTGGGCTTGGACCATTGGGCCAGGTGCTCCATGGGGGTGAATAAGGCATAGGGGATCAAGGCTGCCAAGAAGACCCTAGAGGGACTTCCCTGGGCACGGGAGGGCCCACAGAGGGCTGTGGCTCTGGGTGGTCCTGGATTTCTGTTTTCACTCTCCCATGGCCTACGTGCCATCTTTCACTACAACAGGACGCAGAGGGCTCACCAAGGGGAAGGAGCAGGTGCACACCCCTCCTGACCCGGTCCTATCACAAGTGGAGGAGTGGGTGGGGCAGGGTCTGGGACAGGGACAGCTGGCTGGCGTGGAGCTTCCTGGAGGGCTGGCCTCTGGATGGAGGTGCTGGACACAGGCAGGTGCCGTTTCTTCTCCGTGTCAGGGGCCCTGGCCGGGTCAGGCTGAAATGGGGCCTGTCCCACTCGGTTGCTGCCTCTGGGGAGAGGTCACACCAAGGCCCAGGAGCAGGGAGTGTGGCCCGTCAGCAGCCTGGGGTGCTCGTGGCTTGGTCCTGGTCAGGGCAGGATCTGCAGGAGCTGGCCTTGGGCATTCAGGCAGAGGTCAGCCTGGCCATGCTGTAAAAGATTGTGTCTGAGCAGGCTGGCCACTGCCTTGTGCCCTGCCCTCCTGCCAGACAGGGGGTCACAGATGGGACTGGGCAGAGGCTAGGTCCTGCCCTGACCACTGGCCTCAGAAGCCACCTGAACAGCCGATCCCACCGTGGGATCTCTGACCTTGAGCTGCCCTTCCTGGGGACAATGGTTCTGAGTTCCACACATGTGTGTTCACACTTGCGGGTGTGTCTACACCTGTGTTTGGGTGCACTTAGCACTGAGTGTGAATCCGTGGTGCACTGAAACCAGAGTCCACTGAATCAGTGGAAGGGACCCACCTCCCGGAGCCTAGTGGACTCCCGGCAGCCGCCAAAGCCCCTGGGTGCTGAGCAGGGGCACCTGTCAGACCTGCAGGGGGCGCCCTGAGCCAGCTGCACTGGGTCCTGCCCACCTCTGCCCTGTGCCTGCCCTTCCCCCTCCGCCCATCTCCTCTCCCAGTTGGGGACACCAGGCTTCTTGTCCCCCTGTGCTGGGAGGGCCGACCCCTGGGCGTGGTCCCAAGTCAGGGCAGGAAGGTGGTTGGGCAGCGTGGGAGGGAAGAGCTAGTGAGTCACGCTCCTCTGTGGGACGAGAGGACGGTCCACTTCCTAGGTAGGTCCCACAGTATTAAGACTGAATCTCGTGAAGGAAAACCCATAAATCACAGAATGAGATGACAAGCGGGAATCAATACAGAGACATGGCAGCGAGTGCTCTCGTGTAGTCGATGTTTCAGGAAATGGGAGACACCTTCATAAAGCTCCAATAAATAAATCACACCTGCTTTAATCGCCGGATCTTAAACCGGATTTACGGTGTCACCGAGAGGCCTCCTTTAGGATGACAGGCTCACTCCTCCGCTCCCTGGGGGTGGGGGGCAGTCCCAGCCAAGGACAGCATCCCTGGGGAGCAGGACCAGGGGGCAGGGCCCAGCCTCCCTCCCTCCTGCCGGCTGCAGGCTGCAGTCGGGGCGTGGAGGCCCTGACAGGAGGCTGAAGCTCACGGCCTCTGTGAGTCCTGGCCGGCCAGGGGCCTCAGGGAGACCAGAGCCTGTGCCAGGAGCTGCGGGTTCAGGGGGCACCAGGGAGAGGCGCTGTGCCCCCAGGGCTGGCTTGGGGCGGGCCTGGCCCACCTCCCCTCCACAGAGGGCTCTCAAAATCGAGATCAGTGAAAACCAGCAGGCGCCCTGGCCCTGCGGGAGGCGCAGACAACTCCCCAGTGTGCCCT
Source organism: Urocitellus parryii (assembly GCF_045843805.1). Lineage (NCBI taxonomy): Eukaryota > Metazoa > Chordata > Mammalia > Rodentia > Sciuridae > Urocitellus > Urocitellus parryii. The sequence continues at coordinate 1,729,572 of NC_135535.1, read as the reverse complement.
GCCTGGTGTCACGTGCAGCGGCTGGAGGGTGACACTCCCTGTACAGGTGGAGCCCGGGGTGCCCAGCGCTGGCTTCACGTCTGTCTAATAAAGCCCTGGCCTTGCTTCCTTGAGTTCCGGAGCCATTCTGGCCGCTTATCAGACCCAGGGGGTGGCGGGAGCAGGCTGGGTCTGTGCCAGGGGGGACCCACTGACATCTCAGTGTGGGCGTCTGGCCAGGGCCGCGCCTGCACCCTGATGCTGTGGCCTTGTTCAGGCCTGAAGGCTCGTCCCACAGGCAGACCTCCCAGTGTCACCTGTGGTGAGGGCAGCTGTGGGACACGGGGCGTGGAGTCATCAAGGAAGACCCCAGAGTCCCCGCATCCCAGGAGTTGTGGAAAATGAGATGATCAGAAACACAGGTGCACACGTCCCTCTAACACCGAGGGTGTCCCCGGGAGGCAGGAGACCCACCACACAGGCCTGTGTCCCTGGGGGCTTGTGCTCTGCAGGAGGGGCTGTGCAGCTGAGCAGAACGTGGGGCCGTGTGCGAGAGGGTGAGAGAGGCCAGGGGGCCTGAGGTGGGCCTTGAGGGCCAGGCAGACCCTGGGGGGGAGTCTTTCCAGGAAGCAGCGGAGCTCAGGAGCCCAGGGCCTGGAGAAGCAGGAGTTGTCTGCAGAAGGCGTGGACAGCCTGGCCGGTGCAGAACTGCCCAGGGAAACAGGCCGGAGCCTGGGACCTGGATCCCCACCCCAGTGGGCGGGGGCTGCCAGCTTCCCGCCCGGTCTCCCTTGGTGTCTGCCCGGGGCTGGGTCCACCAGGCCAGGAGACCCCGGCACAGGTTGTCCGGCCAGCTTTGCAAGGGGGGCCGGCTCTTGGCTGAGCCTGGCTCCCTCCCTGGGAACAGCCTCTCCTGGGAGCCCTTTATTGCTTCTGGGCACCACGGGACAAGAGAGCCCTCAGCTCCACTCCCTGCAGGCGGCTCCTGAGGATCTCTTTCACCATTTCTCCGCACAAACAAGCGAGGGAATTAACATGGCCCCCCAACGATTCACACATTAAAATGCAGTCGCCCTGAAACCCTGATGTTTTTGTTTAACTGTCAAAAAAGAAAATGGGATTTTTTTGGCTTTGGAGCCCTGTGGGAAGAACGATTCCCCCCAGCAGGAGGGCTGGAGGCAGGCTGCTCCCAAGTCCCCAAGACGGGACCCTGCCTGGCTGAGATGGCCTCGGGCTTCCGGCCAGTGGCCAATGCCTGAGTTAACAGCTCAGAGCTGAGGAGAGGCCCGGGGGAGGTCTCAGGCCAGCAGCCTGTGCGGAGGGTGGGTCAGCGGCCAGCTCCACAGAGGCCCTTCCTGGAAGATCACAGACTGTCTCGCTCTCTGTGAGCCAGGCGCCCAGTGGTCCTGAGTCGTGCACCAGGTGGGATCTTCCTGGGGACATGGCTGCCAGCTGGGGGTGGAGGGCAGGGCGCCAGTGGGCTCTGCCTGGACACTGGACCTTGCCTCTGTTCCAAGTCGAATAGGGCAGAACAGAGTGGAGTCCAGCTTCAGGAAACTCCCTCAAATTCGATTTTTGCTGGGTTTTGCAGGCAAAAATGCAGGCAGCCAGTTCAGCTTGAATTCTGGGTGTGCAGTGAATCTTTTGTTCTGAGTGGGTCCCTGCAACAGTTGGGACGTACCTGTACTACACTGAAGTCCAGACCCACTGGGGGTCCTGTGTCTCATCAGCAAGCTACCCCAGGACAGCGGGGTGAGTGGGGACAGCAGGAGGAAGGCTCTGGGTGATGGGGCTGGGGTGTCCTGTGGCCGGCCTCTGGGCGGGCATGCATGTGGCCGTGAAGGGACCCGACTTCCCCTGCCTTGGGCTCTGGAGGGAGCACTGGGGCAGCCGGCAGGGGGGTCTGAGGAGTGGAGGGAGGCCCCCAGATGTGCAGGTGACTCAGATGTGTCCTCTGCTAGGTCAGGGGGCAGGGCAACAGCCCAGGCGGACTCCAGATGGGCACAGCTTGCAGCACCTGGGAGCACTCCATCTCTGCGGGAGATGCCCAGCGTCCTCCTGCCGGGCAGCTCCCGCCCTGACCCTCAGGGCTCTGGACGGGCAGGTCTGGTCACCTGGCCTCCAGTTCAGAAGCCTTTACCACCCGACTCCTGATGCCCTGGACTGGCTTCTCCTCTCAAAAGGTGTCTGGTGACCGACGCGATTCAATCCCTGGCCACGGCCACTGCCTGGCTACACCAACACCCACGGCCTCCTTCTTCCTGAGCCGGATCCTACTCAGGACAGCTGCAGGCTCACCCGCAAGACCCATTTCCAGGCAGCTGGACTTGGCCAGATGACAGGTTCCGACTGGTCAAGGAGAGGCCAGCAGAGGTGGAACACGGCCATGTGCTGTGGGACGTTTGGTCAGGAAGGAGTGAGGGCACAGCCGTGTGCTGGGGGATCCTAAAGGCACTGAAATGTTGCTCCTACCCAGGGGTGTCGCTGTCACGACATCACAGTGTGACGGACAGGTGACTCGCGTCCCTGCAACAGGCCATGCTGGTGTGCAGCACCTGCCCGAGGGGGGTGGACAGCACGCGGCTGTGTGCAGGTGGGGCTCCCGCTAAGGGACGAGCACTGCGCTCCTGGTTCACCTGCCGTGTGCCACTTTGTGTCCTTGAGGGTTCTCTCCCCTGTATGTGGTCCGCAGTGCCACACCCCGTGCCCCTCACGACCATCTGCGGTGCCACACCCCGCGCCCCACCCGACCCTCCCTCTGCCGCGTCCTGCTCTGGCTGCTCAGGCTGCTCTAGCGCTGAGCCACAGCGCCCTCCCAGGAGCACCTTCTCTGGCAGCAGGGCAGGCGCCTCCCCCTGGGGCTACCTGCAGGTGTAGTGTCACGGCGCTGCCGGCCCGTGAGTGAGCGGGCTCTCCCTTGTCCAGATGTGGCTGTGTCCGAGGCAGCAGTCAGCTCCCCTCTGCCAGCATGGCCTCTCTTCCTTCCCTGACTGCACCCTGCTGTCCTGCACAGGAGCTCTGAGCCTGGGGCTGACGCTGCCCGCCCCTGCCCTCCAGCACAGTGGACACCTCCTGAGTCCTTCCTGACAAAGCCCTGGGAACCCTCCCCTAAGGGGTGTGCAACCCAGAGGGGCATCCGACACCAGAAAAGTGGCCTGGATTTGAGGGATCACGCCCAGGGGGCAGCGGACAGGGCCAGCTGGGCCCGAGGCCAGCATCTTCTCATGGCGTGTGCAGTCTCCAAAAGCAGGTCACACGGTACACAAGCTAGCCAGTCAGTGCTCGGTGGCCTCTGGAGTGGTAGCTCCTGAGCAGCACTTGCTGTCCCCAGAGAGTCTCCTGCTCTCTGCTGTGGTCCCAGCACCTCCCCAGAGCCCAGGACAGGTGAGCGCTCAGGAAATGCACGTTGAGTGGACAGGAGTGACCCAGGACTTCATGGACCAGTTGAGCAGGGCCTCACCCTAGCACCCAGAGTCCCACCCAGTGCCAAGGCTGCCCCACATGGACCTCTCAAGTGGACTTCCATCCTCCAGCTGCATGGTCTCTGGGAGTTAGGCCCAGTGGGGGGACCTGGGAGGCTGCAGCCTGAAACCTGCTGCCTGTCACTCAAAGACACCCTGACCTTGAGTATCACCTTCAAGTGAGGCACAGGGCCTGGTGCCCGGGTCCCAGTGTCTTCTCGGGCCTGAGGGCTGCCCGAGTCCTTCTCAGGGACACAGGCCAGGCCCCAGGGCTTTCCCAGCTGGAGCTGCTGTCCAGGGGACCTGCTCCTGCAGGCAAGTCGGCCTCGCCTCTGGGGGTGCTCGAGACTCGAGGGAGTCATTGTCACTGCCAGGTGGGCCGTGGGCCCTCTGGGAGCCCGTGTCACGGCCCCAGCATGGGACCTGGGCTCTTCCCCCAAATCCAGAGCTGTGGCGGGTTCTTTTCTTCCCAGGAAGCACCCCACACAGCAAGGAAGGCGGGTCCCCGAGCCAGGCTTGTCACAGTTGGCCAGAGAAGGGCGACACTTCCTTTTGAAATTGTGTGTGTTGGGGTGTGACTTGGCTCCACAGATCACAACCCTTTCTATCACAGTATCGCTAATATTCTTCGTGTTCGTTTCTTACTGGATTTATTTTAACGTTTTCTTTTCCCCGTATTTTTATTGGTGCATAAAAATTGTGCATGTTGGTGGCATTTGTTGTTACAAATTCGTTCTTGCACACACGAGGACAGTACAGTTAGCCCAGGGTCACTCCCCACAGTGTAACGAGTATTGACAAATTTTTTCGTGTGTGTAAGCCTCCGACTTTCAAAGCTGTTGGACTAGTCCAGGTCCTTCGCGAGGCCGTGGGAATGTGAAGCCAGCCGGGTATTTCTGGTGGGCAATGAAAGCTGCTGGGGTCTTCCCTGGGCCGGCAGTGGTCATGAGTCTCCCTGGGAGGACCGTGGCCACAGACTGCAGGCTGTAGCTCACGAGCTCCACGCCCCTCCTGCTCGTCCTGGGCAGCTGTTCGTGTTTGCACACGTCTTGTGGGCTCAAGTGCCCAGGTAGTGTGTATATTTTAGAAAATAAGTCCCTGGTCTTCTCATCTTTTGCTTGCTATTGTAAGGGTTCACAAGTGACCCAGGTGGGGTGGCGTAGGCTTGTAATCCCAGTGCTTCAAGAGGCTGAGGTAGGAGGATTGCCATTTTGAGGCCAGCTTCAGTAATTTAGAGAAGCCCTAAGCAACTCAATGTGACCCTGTCTCAGAATAAAAAATGAAAGAGGCTGGGGATGACGCTCAGAGGTAAAGTGCCTCTGTGTTCAATCCCAGGTACCCAAAAGAGAAAAACCAACCAACCAAACAAACAAAAAAACAGATCCACAGTGAGAGCTGCAGCTTCTCACCGCCAGCATTCAGGAACGGTCAGCTTTGGGCCTGTGCTGGACACGCTTGTGCAGGCCGTTGTGAAATCCTTAGGGGTTTCTGCACATGGCTCCTGTCACCCCTCAATAAATCAACTCTTTCTTTCCTTACAAATCAATCAACTCTTTCTTTCCTTACAAATCAATCAACTCTTTCTTTCCTTTCAATCTGTGTTCTCAATTTTTTTCCATCAATTAGTATTGAATTCCATCAAATGCATTTTCTGAATTTATTGAACACTTTCTTTTTGTTCTGTGAACATAGGGTATTACACTGGTCAATTTTTAAGGTCAAGTTTACATCCCTGGGACCCCCTGAGGGTAGTGAAACCTGAGTGTGGGTAAGTCCTGTGCACGTGACGCTGCCGTGCTTGTGTGTGACCTGTGCACATCCTCTCTTTAAGCCTTGGGTCACTTACCACAGGCAAGGCCATCCAGGAGGCTGTGCACTACACTGTGTGGTTCGGCAGAGGTGTGGTCATTCCTGATCTGTCCAACCAAGGCTGGTCAGCTGGATCTGGGCATGCAGAGCCCGCCAGGGAGGAGAGCACGGATGGGCAAGTGTGTACTCACACACTCAAACCTTCACACCCTCACTCACACACATTCACTCTCACACTCACACTCACACACTCATACACACTCATGCACACTCACACTCTCACACACACACATTCTCATTCTCACACTCATCCACACACACACTCTCTCACACCCTTACTCATACACATCACTCTCACTCTCATACACACACACACACTCATGTACACTCACACTCTCACACACACTCACACTCTCACACCCTCACACACACACTCACACACTCATATACACTCACGCACACTCATACTATCACACATGCTCTCTCACATTCACACACTCTCACACTCATACACACACTCTCACACTCACTCTCATACACACTAACACTCATACACACTCTCACACACTCACATTCTTACTTTCACTCTCACATTCTCACACACTTGCACACTCACACTCATCCATACTCACACTCACACACTCATACTCTTACAAACACACTCACACACACTCTCATTCTCATTCACACTCATTCACACATTCTCATACTCACACACTCTCTCACACTTACATTTACACACTCATACACCATCACACACACAAAATCATACACACGCTCACACACACATTCTCACTCTCACTCTCACACTCATCCACACACACTCTCACATTCTTACTTTCATACTCTCACACACTCTCACATTTACACGCTCTCTCTCACACACAAAATCACACTCACATAAAATCACACACACACACACACTCACTCATACACACTCACACACAGTCACACAGACACACCCATACGTGTGCCAGGTCTGTGTCTGTGTCTCTGTGTGCCTGTGCGTGCCGTGCCTGGATTCCGCTTGCCAATCCTCGGTGAACACTTTCCCGTGTTCCTGGTGGTCCCCACATTGGACTCGCCTGCCCTTTCCCCATGGTGACGAGGACGCGGCTGGACAAGGAGGCTCGGCCTCCCCTGCTTGGAGGGGTCAGTGCTCCTTCTCCCCAGCGCTCGGGGGGTGCGTCAGGTGGCGTTTCTTTAGGAGGAGACTGGAGAGCGCGAGCCCGACGCCCCTTCAGCGCACCGCTGCGTCTGATTCTCATCGCTCTGTCTTTCAGGAACATTCACTCACTGGCCTGAACTCAGTGCCCTTCCTCCTCCTCCTCCGCTCCCTCCTGGGTCGGTCCTCACCCTGGCACTTGCTCTCCACATCTGTCTCGTCCCACTCTTCCTGTCTGGCTAGAGGGTTATTGATCCTGCGATTATCTCAAAGACCCGTCTCACCCGGGTCCCTCCCAACATGAGGAGTGCTCGGACTCTGTCTCCACAGGAGGACAAAAGCTCAGCAGATGGAAGTGACAACTCTGTCCAGACCCAGGAGGGAGTCCAGGGAGGCCGGACTCTGCCCCACGAGGGCGACGGTCAGCTGGATGCAGAGGACCACACTTCTCAGGATGAGGCCGTGACAGGTGGCCCCTGCAGGCTGCACCCGAGGGAGCACACGCTGTGGGCTGTGATGAGCTGGAGAGTGGGGAGCCCCGAGGGGCCAGGTCCTCAGAGTGAGCATCAGAGAGAAGTCAGGGTGCTACCCGTCTGGGGGAGAGGCCTTGCGAGGGGCCGGTGGTGAGTGCATCGTGAGCTGGAAACCTTGTGGGTTGGTAATGCCCTGCACACCCCTTGCCCACCAAACACCAGCACATCAGAGGGCCTGCTCTTTGTCCTCTGACCGTGGTCCACAGGGAGCTGGGGCTACTGCCAGTGCCCAGCTGCAGGGAGAGCCTCATACCGCGTGCCCCCAGCCTGGGAAAAGGTCAAATGCAAGTCTGGTTCCTGCTGAGTGACGGTGGCTCTGCACCTTCGTGAAGTCGGATGTCCTTAGAGGAGCGGGGCTGGTCCAGGGCCCTCTCAAGCACGCTGCCCGTCCTGGTGAGGTCTGCCCTCCACAGAAGCAGCTGTGCGTGGTGACATGACTGTGGAGCTCTGTTCAGCCATAAAGAAGAACGAAATTATGTTGTTTGCAGGAAAATGGGTAGAACCTGAGAACATGGTGTTAAGAGAAATAAGCCAAACTCAGAAGGCCCAGGGTGGCATGCCTTCTCTCAGATGTGGAATTAGAGAGGAGAAAGGGAAAGAAAGGTGGGGGATCTCGTGAAGATCCCAGAGAGACCAGTAGAGGGAAGGGGCCCGGTGGGAGGAGGGAAGGAAAGGGGAATACGGGGGCGACACTGGCCAAAGCATACTGTTCTAGATGTGCATGGATGGCCACTCCCAGCAGATTCCAAGATCCTGTAAGATCACCGCCCACCAGTTAAAAAGATGGAAAAAAGAGAAAAATCAACTGGAAATGAGAGAGACAGAGATAGAGAGGGAAGCAGCTGTACCGGAGCCAGCCCCCTGAGGTTGTGTCAGAGCCTCACCAACCTGGGTGCAGGAGATACCAAGCCCAGGGCCCTCCAGCCGTCCTGTCCCACTGAAGGGGAAAATCAAGATAAAACTGAGAAGCAACAGGTCCAGAGCAAGAGGCTCACTGAAGACGCTGCCTAAACATAGGACTGAGCACGTGCCTGGTCCCCACACCTCCCCCACCTCAGTAAGACCCAGGTAAACCAAGAGGGGGGGCAGGAGTGTGCACCTGGCACCTGGCCCCAGAAGGGAGCCCCAAGGGCAGGGAAGACAAATTAGGACACCTCCAGGTACCGTAAACACAGCCCAGGCCCAGCCAGGTGAGGGCCCCGCATGCTTTAAAGGATTCTTTCCCTCGGGTGCTTTTATGCACATCAACACACCTTCCTGCCAGTGGAAATGTGCAGAGGGCACTGCCCGACTGCAGCAGCAACAGCCAACACACAAATAAACCAAACAGGGCAAAACAGTAGGAGGGGACAGCGAGCGCTAAAACCAGAGGTCAGGGCGGGCATGAGTCGGTGGAGCCCCTGCCTAGCGGGGTTTGCTCCCCAGCACCCCAACAGACAGACCAACAAACAGCTGGAAAAGACGTATTTTGGAGCTACCAGACCGAGAATCAAAAATGAGTCTCATCTGTCTGCCAAGGACTTTAATGGGAAAGGGGACACACAGGCGAGACGCGGGGTACCGTCAGGAGAGAGATGGGATTCTGAGTGGCTCGAAAGGAAAGGCGAGGGGTCAAAAGCACCATGACAATGAAGAAGGACTTTACGGCAGCCTGGGACAGCTGTGGAGCGACTCAGTGAGCTCCAGATGTGACAGTGACAGTCCCCAACGGAAGGCAGCGTGAGCCCAGTGAGGAAAGGAGGAGCACAGCGTGGAGAGCCCAGGACGGTGAAAGCAGCTCAACACACGTGCAGGGGACCCGGAAGGACAGGAGCGAACACGTGCAGGGGCACGGAAGGACAGGAGCGTGGGAAGGAGCGGGTGGGTCCCTGTCCACACGGGTCCTCCTCGTCGTGTGATATCAGGTCGCTGACCTCGGACCAGACTGAAATGTTAGATCACTGCTTTCAAGCTGGTCTCTCACTTTTAACACGAACAGTGGAGACTGTACAAATTGTCTCTGCCCCGTTTAATGGACTGCACAAACGTAGCTGTGTTGGGCTTCGGTGTTTGTGCTTTGGGATTTTAGTCTGTTCATGTTTTTAAATGTTTCATGTGATTTTTTTCTCTTTGAGTCATGGATTATTTAGAAGAGTTCAAAATACTTGGGGATTCCAGATGCCTCCACTAATCAGCTTGTCATCCAGTTCCCTCTTAGTCGGAGAACATGAGAGCTACGATCCAGTCCTTCTGGACTACGAGGCTGCGTTTGGTGATCTCGCTGGTTCAGATGCGCAGCTCTGTTCTTTTCCAGGTCGCAGCCTGCACTTGGAGATTTTTCACTTTCTCTCTCATCTTGTGATGGTTCTCATACAGGCAGAGTCACACGGCCACCATGGAATCAGGATGCAGAGTAGCACCTTGCCCCAAAGCCCCTCCATGCTGCCCGCTGTACCTCAGGCCTCCACACCCGGCACTCCCTGGTGACCACTGTGTGGATGAGGGCACAGGAGGCTGGCGCTTTGAGAAGTTTGCTTTCGCTTTAGCCCCATGTCTTAGAGACGCGTCCACCCTGGGCGTGAGGACAGTGCGTTCTCTTTATTAAAGACAGTGTCCTGCTGTACCGAGGGCACCTATAGACTCCTCCGCTGTAGGACGTCTGCGTGGTGGACAGTCAGAGACACACCCAGCTTCTCCCAGCCTGTGTTCAGGTTTCTGTGGGAACAGAGCTTTCATTTCCTGAGCTGAACACCTGCGAGCGGGGCCCGACTCACATGGTGTCTGACTGCCCCAGGGCGTCTGCAGCCCGCATTCCCACCAGCCAGGATGCACCCTGTCCAGCTGCTGGGTGTCCTCACAGTGCGCAGTGCCGAGTGTGTGCGTGTAGGCACGCCCTTTTCCATCCCGACAGGTGTGCGACGTGTCTCATTGTGATTTTAACTCACTGTTCCTTCAAGGAGCCCCTTCTCATCACTTATTTGCTCTTTTCTATGGGCCCATTTTTAAATTGTTTGCTTTCTTGCAAATTTAAGTTTCTTTTCTTAAACTTTCAATGAGTTTTGCATATCTTATCATATATGTGCTTTGCGTGTGTTCCCTGGCATTGTGTCACATGTCTGAACGGATGCTTTCTAGGTGTTGATGGCTGAATTCTGACATTTAATGTGTCATGTTTCTGACGTACGCTTTTGGCTTCCTAGGACAGCATCCTTTCCCCAATCCTGGGTCGTAATGTTTTCTCCTCGATTTCCTGTAAAATATTTACAGCTTGTGACGTACACAGATGACTCCTCTTAAACTGATTTCTTGCTTCCTTTCCATGATGGGGCCTCCACACATGGCCCAGCCCCTCGCTTCAAACTCCTGGGCTCAAGTGCGGGATCCCCCTGCCTCAGACCCCAGTATCCAGGATCATGGGCAGTCCCACTGTGCCCAGCTCAGACTCCTTTACAGGAGGGGGGCACAGGCCGGGCTTCCTTCTATGTATTTATTTGTTTATTTGCATATGGACATGAAATTCTGTGACAACGGTGTCCTCTGTTTATGGAACTGCTATTGTAGCTGTCACAAGCCCCTGGCCACCTTGGTGTAGGCTGTTTGAACTCTGTGCAGCTGCTGACAGGCGCCCGTCCCTCACCTCCTCCCACTGCCGGCCACCGTGGTGGCCCCTTGGCGCTGCTCCATCGGTTCTCAGACTCTCGGTCACCTGTGGGATCAGCTTGTCTACAGCACACTGCCAGGATCTGCACAGAAGGCAGCTAAACCTCACCCTCACCAGTTGGGGATCATTTTTACCTTAAATACACTGAGTTTCCCAAATCACGGACTGGCTGTGTCTCTGCATTGGCTTGGGGGTTCAATTCCTTTCACCAGGGGTTTGTGGTCTTCAGTGTTTGCTGACTTCCTCTCCCCCTCCCTCTCTCTCCTTCCCTCTCCCTTTCTCTCCTTCCCCCTCCCTATCTCTCCCCCTCCCTCCCTCTCTCCCCCCTCCCTCCCTCTCCCTCTCCCTGCCTCTCTGTCTCAATGTCTTTCTTTTGGAACTCATACAATTTTTAAAATTCAGTTTCTCCTAACTCATTGACCTTGGAGTCTGCAAACTTGCTAATCCCCTGTACTAATTCTAAGAGGTTTTTGGAGATTCCGTGGAATTACCCACATGGACACTCACGTTGTCTGTAAATGGAAAAATTCCTTTTTCTTCCTTTGAGCTCCCCGTACCTGTGTTTCCTCTTCCCCTTCCTGGGATGGCCAGGCCTCCCGCGGGGTGATGGGGTGTGGCAGGTGGACACACCTGTCTTGTGCCTCTGTCAGAGCAAAGCAGGCTTCTCCATGAAGTACGGTATTGGGCCTGGCATTTTGCAGAGTCTGCTCCTTGTGTTAAGGAAGACTTTTTGATTCCTGGTCTGGGAAGTGATTCTTACCACGAATGGATGTTAAATTCTCTAGAATAATTTCCTGCATCTATTGATATAGCTTTATGTTTTTTCTTTCACCTCTTTGCATGATGGATTACATTGATTTATTTTCAAATATTTTAATAGATTAGCACTCCCGGCACAAAACCCACTTGGTTATAATGTATTACTCACTTTGTAAATTGCTCGATTTGTTAGAATTTTATTTAGCTTTTTAAGGCGGTTTTGTATCTATATCCATGAGGAATATGGGTCTACGGCTTTTGTTTTAGTCTTGTGATCTGTATTTTCCATATCTTGGTGAAGCCGGCTTCATGAAAGGAGTTTGGGAGTGTGAATTGGTTAAATTTTTCAGAGGACCTTTATAGAATTTTTTTGTTGTTGTTTACATGTCTTGCTAGAATTTGCTGATGAAATATCCTTGGAGATTTATTTTCCAGAAAGTTTTAAGCAACAAATACTATTTCTTCAATAGATAGCCATCAGCATTCAGCAGATATCCGCAGGCTGGGTTATTTCTCACCCTGGAAGCCTGAGACCGGTGCTCATTCTCAAGTCTTGCACTTTCAGTCCACTGTCTGGGGACTCCCTGGGTGGCTTTCTAACCCCGAGCCACACTGCCCTCAGGCGTGACCTTCTCATCATGCAATGCTGAGCTGTTTGCAGGGGGTCTCCTCTCATTGGCACCTGTTCAAGGCCCCCTCCCTACTTACTGCAAACCTGGGTATCTACACCTCCATGTTACTTAGGTTCCCCTGAGATTTTATTTTCAGAAAGACATTCTACATCATAACAACTCTTTTAATTTGGGGGCTTCCCGTACAGCTTTGCTCGTGGGTGATTTTGGAGCACATGCTCGGGGTGTGGGAGGGAAGGTGCCTGTGGTGTTGCTGGGGTCACGGTGGCTGGGTCTCCCCATGAGCACACAGCTGATCACATCTGATCACCTCTCCCTCCTGTTCAGCCATCACTGTGGAGAGGAGTCGCTGTCCTCGAGAGTGGCTGTGTCTTGCCACCCTGTGGGGCCAGCCTTGGCCAAGTGCTTTGAGGCTGGCTGACTGTCCATGGAGTCCCCGGTCAACCCAGCACAGGTGCCCCCACACTCACACCAGAGGCTTGGGTGATGTGAAGATCTCAGGCACCAGGCAAACCTATGCCCCAGGAGAGGCATGGCGTGCTCTTGCAGCAGGGGGTCAGCTCTGCTGGGTCCCCGGGTGATGGCAGGAGCCCCCAGCCCCAGCTTCTGGGAACCTGCTGTCCCCAGCCCAGCTCAGGGCAACCGCGCTGCCCCTGCCAGCCCTTCTGGGCCCTGCTGTCCCCCTCCTAAGGAGTGCCAGCTTGGGCATGGCCCAGGAGAGGACCTGTGTCTCCTGCCCACTCCTGAAGGAAGGTGAAGGGAGGACTTGCCCCTGAGGCCGGTGCCCAGTGCAAGAAGCCTGCCTTGAAGAGGGTCAGGAAGGACAGACAGTGTCTGCGTGTCTGAGGCACAAGGCGGGGCAGTGGGTGGCAGGAGGCTGGGGAGCAGGGTGCTCCTGTGGACAGGGCAGCCTCCAGAGCTTTCTTCCCAGGCAGTAGGGAGGGCCTCTGGGTGTGGTGTCCCAGGTGGGGCTCGTGCCCGAGCTGCGAGCCCAAGGTCCCTCCCACAGCAGCAAGGCCAAGTTGGGTGACCCCACCCACATCCCAGGCTCCAGGCTGCGCTGTCTAAGGTGCAGGGCTCACCTTGGCCCCTGGAGGGAGCTGGGAGGAAGGCTGCCCAGACGCTGGCCACCTTCTCATGCCATATGACAGGTGCCAGCCTCCTGCCCCGAGCCTTCAGCCTGTTTCTCAGGCAGTGCCCGTTCCCTTGCACAGTGTGGCGCTCTGTGGCCCTCCGCCCACCCTCCTGGAGCAGGCCGGCCTGGGCAGCTCTGGACTCTTCTTGCTCTCCACCCCTTGGCACCCACAGGCCCTCAGCCCTGACCATCTGTCTAATTGAGAAGGCTGGTCCTGCAGCCGCCCAGCTGTGATGGGGTTCAGCCCTGCTCCTCCTGCCACGTGACCTCGTGGTGAACGGGGCCACAGGGAACCATGGGTGAGTGCTATGAGAGGACGGAAAGTTCCAGGCAGGTATACAGCAAGCGCTCAGTAATGTTGGTCACCAGATCTCCTCGCCCCTCCCAGTTCAGCTGGCACTGTGGAGTCACTAGGCCTCGCCAGGTCATTCTGCGCTGTCCCTGCCTGCTGGCCATGTATCTCTCTGTCCTCTGTCAATCATGCAGCCATTCCCCATCGCTCCACCCACCAGTCGTCCAGGCTCATCTACCTCCCATCCACTGCTCACCTTCCACACTCTCCATCCATCCACGGATGCACCCACGTACCCACCCACCTGCCTGTCCACCGCCCACCCGCCAGGTGCTCTCTCCCTATCCACTCACTGAGGTACCCACCACCCACCTCCCCACTCGCCCCCGTCCTGACGCTCTCACGGAGTTGAAGACGCCCTGCTGTGTGCCAGGCCTCCCAGCCTCCCGGGCACCAGGAACTCCCTCACCTCCAGAATGGGCAGGCCCACGCTCCATCGGGATGGTGGTCCCGGCCAGCTGCTGGTCAAGCCAGGGGAGGGGAAGATGCTCAACGCAGCCTTTCCCTGATATCCAGGCTCGTGTGGGGTGTGACCTGGGCACCAAGATTGTTTAAAGTCCCAGGTGACTCTCATGCCGTCGGGGACCCACTGAGCTGGGCAGGCACACGGAGCAGGCCTCTGGAGGGGACCGAGACAAGGCAGCAGGGCCAGGCTCCGTCTCTGGGTCCCCACTGCAGGGTGGCTCAGCGCAGCAGGGTGTTCTCAGAAGTTAACCGCCTGCTCCCTCCTGCCTGGACCTAAGGTCTGTGTTGGTGTTTAGAGCCGCTGCGTCGATATTGGCTGGTGAACTAACAAAGAGGGACACTCTCTCCTGCTGGTCACCCTGCCTGGCTCCAGGGGTGAGTTGTCAATGGTACAATGACAGCGTTGTCAACACTGCACAGACGACCCGGCTGTCTGCCCCAGGGGGAGCAGAGCATCCTGCTGCCTCCGATGTCGAGAAAGCAATGACTGGGCTGCCGCAGCCGGGAAGGTGACCGGAGTCCACAGCCAAATGGCCATCCTGAGGCCTCATTTCCATGCAACCATCCCATAAGCAAATAGTTTGATTGTGTTAGTTGAGGGTGATTTTTCACACTTCACAGTAGCTGTTCCGTTTGCCTGCAGATTCTGCTGACTCTACTAGGAATTTGCACAATAAAATAATGGAAAAACTACAATAACCAGTGAAGCCAGACCAAAAGTCTCATTCAATCAAGCCCTCGGAGCAGAGCGCACTAATGGGCCCCGGGCAGCCCTGGCCCCTCCCGTGCTCCATCTGTGGGTCCACTCACCAGCGTGAGGCCGTAGGGCCAGCGTCCCCATGCGCTCTTCCCGGCTTTGCCGATGCCCTGCATCCTGCTTGCTGAGCTGGGTCTCGGTGCTGCGCAGTCTCCTCTCTGAATGGCAAAGCCAGGTACCTGGAGTGGCGGCTCTGGAGAGCGAGGGCCCTGGAGGACAGGAAGAGAGGGAGCCCTAAGTCCTGGGGGCTGGGGGTGCCTCGTGGGGCACAGACCTGGGAGGCTGGGGGGAGAGGAGGCCCCAGTGGCCTCTGCAGGCTTCTGGGGGAAGGGGCCACTTCAGAAAGCAGGACTTGGATGGGAGGACAGAAAAGAGGCTGAAGTGGAGGCAGGGACAGACCACCAAGTTTGTTAATGGCAGTGGCTGGTATGGCGTCCCCAAATGATAGGACCATGACCCTACTCCCACCTGGGAAGGTGACCTCATCTGGGAAGGGCCTTGATGATGCAGCGGAGTCCAGAGCCAGACACCGGGGTCGGGCGGGGAGGCCACCGAGGACGCAGCAGAGACTGGAGCCCGCAGCCACAGCTGAGGAGGCTGCAGGAGGCAGGAGGGTCCCAGGATCCACCCGGGAGTGTGGCCCTGCCCACGCTCAGCTCCGATTCTGGCCTCCAGACTGAGAGAGTGGAGGGCTGGTCAGCCACCCGTGGCCCCAGGGGTCTCACGCCCTGCAGCTTAGTCCAGGCCCATGCTCAGGGCTTCGTGGGCAGCGTGTGGTTTGACATCCCCGCATGTCCTGAGGATCCACTCTGTCCCCATGACCAGAGCTCAGTGGGGACTCTGGAACCCCAAAGCCCAGCAGCTCGTGGAAGGGAAGTGGGAGGAAGACGAGCTGACCCCCTCTCATTCTCATGGAACCTACCCTCCAAGCCGGGGGTCTGGATGGAGGACTTCACCAGTGCCACCTGGGAAGGTCAGCTGTGAAGTGGGCTGAGGGGGGCCTCTGCTGAGGATAGTGGTGGCCAGGCAGCCCGGGGCAGGAGAACAATGACCAGGACATAGAAGAGAAGCAGGCACCGGTGTGAAGGGCAAGAGTGGGGGTCAGTACCTGCTCCCTGTGCCAACTGACGGCCACCTCCATGGGGGCTGGGCGGGGGCCAGCCTCATGCCAGCTCGGGTCCCCTCTGGGGCAGGGCCAGAGGTCAAGGAGGAGGAGCAGCTGAGACCGATTTCCTCCGGATAGAGAGCTCTGCAGTGTGTGTGACACCAACCGGCCTCGGGAGCAGCCGGTCACCTGAGAACAGCATCGCATACTTTTCTGTTTTGGGCTCAAAGTCAGAGATCTAAAAATTTTTCCAGGCAGAAGTGTCTGGTGAGACACATTCCAGGATCCTGGGCGGGGGCGGACCACAGGCGGCACGGAGCCCAGCTGAGGCTGGTATGCTTTTATTCATTTCTATACTCACCTGTGCTGTGCTGAATTCTAATGAATGAACCTGGCACAGTGACCGACTCATGACCACGGCTGGTAATGAAACAGGAGTTACCGCGACTTCCTGTGGTCAGAGCCAGGTGGACGAGTCCTCTCTGGGGTTTTCCACTTAGTACTTTTGGAACAAAGCTGACCGTGGGTCACCCAGGCCACAAAGGGCAGGACCATGGACGGGGCAACTGGACGCTGGGCGAGCCCCCGCCGTCCCGGGAACAAGCGGGCTCTCAGCAGGCCTGCTGCCTGGGCTGCACTGCCCACCTCCCTGTTTCCCTCTCAAGGCTGGTGCCCGCCCTGGACACAGCTGCCGCCCCCCAGCCCTGGGAGCAGAGGCCAGGCCAGGCTGGGCCCACAGGTGGGGCTGATTCTGGGCTGGACCTTAACAGTGCTGGGCCACCTCCCTGAGAGGGGAAGGCAGAACTGTCCTCAGGGTGGGTCACGCCAGGTTGGCCTCTGCCTCCCCAGGCAGACTCTCCACGGAGCCTCCTGTGGGCCTCAGCCTGCACTCCCCAGGGAGCTCCTGCACTGCATATCACAGGGGTGCTCCTGCCCAGCTGTCACGCGGCCTGGCCCCTAGGAACCCCATGTTCCTCCTTATGCCTTAGGGCTCAACCTGCAGCCCCACAGGGCCAGTCCCTGATGTCCTTCCAGCTTTCCTGCGGGCAGGCCCCTGTCAGGGCTGAGTCCCATTTCTCCCCCTTGGAGACATGACAGAGGATAGCAGTGTGCACTGCAGACCAAGACCAGATGCTCCTCTCCCCCTGGCCCCCCAGTGTCTGCAGAGCTACCTACCAGGGGACAGAAGCCCTTGTGGCCCCTCCAGGAAGCCCAGCAAGGTGGGCAAGGTGGTAGGGGACCACTTCCCTATGGGCCACCCAAGAAGCTCAGGGGACAGAGCAGCTGCGTGGCACCTCTTCCTTGGGGTCACTGCCGTGGAGGCCCACCCTCAGGAACAGCAGCAGCGTGCTGACCATCGCATTTGATAGCAGAGGGACTCCCTGGGACCACAGCAGCTGGGCCGGCTTTTCCCAGTGACATAAATCCACACTCAGGTCCCAGGAGATAGCAGGCAGCCAGGCCCTTCTCCCAGGAAGGTGGCCAGCTCTTCCTGTGGCCTGTGGGGAGGGTGGCCGTCCACAGGGGTGTGACCCCCCACTCCACATCAGGCGGCCTCAGCCCTAGGTGTCTGGACGTGGCTGGCCTGGGGACCTGGGCCTGGACAAGAAGGGCTGGCCTGAGTGGGGGACCAGGTGAGCTGGCCCTGGGCTCTGGCTCCCAGGCCTGGAGCGACAGGCTCCTTGGGCTGCACCCAGACCTGGCTGGGGGATCTGACCCAGGGACAGGGCAGCCCTGGCAGCTGCCCACAGCAGCATCCTGTGCCTGTCTGCCTCTGTCCCCAGCTGTGCTCCGGAGGCGGAAGACCACCCCTGGTTGGCGACCTCCATCTGTTCCCTGGCAGTTCACCACCGTCCCGTTCTGTCCGCAGGGCCCACTCCTGACGGTGCGCCCTGCAGTCCTGAAAGCCTCTCTCGTCCCTGTCCCCACCGAGCCTGAACTTCTCCGACTCAGAGGGATGGATGCCCCACGGCCCGGGTACCTCCAGACAGGGAGGAAGCTCCGAGGGGCTCGGACACAGGGACCAGCAGGATCCGGCAACACTCAGGGCTGTGTCCCCCCCCACCACCACTGACATCCCCCTGACGAGGGGAGGCTCCGGAGCCGGGGCCTTCAGGAGAGCTCAGGAGACCTTCCTGCTGGCCCCATGCAGCCCCAGAGAGGCAGAGGGGTCGAGGGCACCTGGAGGTTTATAGGACGGGGAGGGGACAGAGGGCAGAGGGGGCAGGAGGCACAGGGTCAGGGGTGAGGTGAGGGTCTGCGTCTCCTGCAAGGTGTGCATGCACAGGGGTCTGCAGCAGGGGCTCGAGAACCCTTTGGAGCCACATTCTAGACAGACGTCCCCTGGGGTCTATCTTGGGAGGGTTGGCAGAGTCCCAGGTAGGCCATCGTCACCGTCCGCTGTGCTCAGCCGCCAAGGAATGGGTGCAGCCCACAGCAGGGACACACAGACACCCAGGCTCTGAACCACCGTGTGGAAACAGAGCTCGGTCAACCCCACACAGCACCTCCAATCCTTGTGGAAACCGAGCCAGCAACGGAAGTCCAGACGTGCCGCCAGGTCCCACCCTCCAAGCGGGACCCTCGACCCCCTCCAGATGAGCAGCCTGAGCCCGAGGGTCCAGGCCCTGGAGGGAGAGTGTGCAGAAGGGGGTCTCCAGGGCCACAGGTCCACGGTGCCCCAGAGCCATCAGGGCCCAGCCCAGGTGCTCAGGGTCGGGGAGAGGGGAGAGGGGACCCCAGCGGTGGCATGTTCAAGACCCGGCCTGGCTGCCAGGGGAGAGGATGCTGGTGCTGGAGAGAGGAGCAAGAGTGGACAGTGAGCTGGAGGAGAGGCGTGAAGGTCTGAGACCTGCAGGGCCGGGAGCCCCCGCGGTCACCACCCCGACAAGAAGGGGGGGTTGGAGGTGACATGGCAGGGACACGCTCAGCAGAACCTGTCAGCTGGACAGAGCACACGGGTTCTGCTGTCCCCAGGAGGGGAAGATGGCGTAATCTGTGCCACTGCGGGAGACTTGGGCCACCTGCCTGGTCTTGAGAAGGTGGTGGGGACCTCGGGGGAGGGGCCCACAGGTCCAGGGGCTCAGACTCCTGCTTCTTGGCCCGGTGTCCATCCCCAGGGACAGCGTCATTTCCCCCACTTTTTCCAAGATGAATGAGCGTCCCCAAGATGCTGACTTGGGCACAGCCTGGTGTGGCCTTCTCTGAGAGATCAGTGGCCCCGTGGAGTCCGTGTCAAGGCTGTTGACAGTGCGGCATGCAGGTCCTGCGTCCTGACAGGCAGCAGACGGCTCACGATGTCCTCTCCACCACGTCCGAGGCCGTGAGGCCACAGGTCCCTGTTACGGGGACAATGAGACGCAAGAGCTGAGTCCCTGCATAGGGCAGCCTGACTTCGCCTCCATGCTGGGGGTGCACGTCCTGGGGATCCCCTCGCTGGCTCCAGGCCCGAGGCTCTCCAGCGGCACCTGTGTGAGTCAGCACTGTGCACCCGTCACTGCGTGCTGCAGGTCAGACAATAAATGGCACTCAGAAAAATTAGTCCCCAGGGTCGGGCCAGAGTCTCCTTCAAATGCCCACCACGGCACTCTAAATACTTCCAATTTCCTTTTGAGCTATTTCACTCACGGACCTGTGGGTGCACGTCAGCTAGAACAGATTGGCAGTATCCTCCCTGGTGTGAAAGGCAGGAGGATGCGACCCTCGCAGCTCCCGCAGCACGTCCAGGAGCACCTCCCGCCTGGCCAGGGTTGAGCAGATCTCTCCTCGGCTGGGTGTCCACGGGCCTCTGCATGGTTGACCTGGTGATCAACAGGTCAGGGCAGAGGGTGGGAGCCAGGCCCCAGCCCTGGACAGGCAGCTCTGTGCCCAGAGATGCTGAAGGTCTTCTCAGTGTGGTCAGCTGCCCTCTGGGGGGATGGACGACCAGACAGATGTTCCTGTGGGAGGATTCCTCAGGAGCTCCCGCACAGCCTCCCTGGCTCTTCAAACCCTAGGGGCTGCTGTCTGGGCACAGGAGGAGCCAGTCTGCAAAGGAGGAGGGCAGACCAGCATGTCAGCCAGGCAGGGTGGCAGAGGTCAGCTCGGCGGGGGTGTGCCCTGCAGGCTCACTCCAGGTCCCCTGCTCTTTGGAGAGGAATTACCAGCCATCCTGTGTCTGAGGACGGCTCCCCTGAGGCTGTACCACAAGGCTGTCAGTGCTGGGGACCGTGGTCCACAGGGGTAGCAGGTCCTGGGTTGGGCACCCACGTTGCCCCTCCCTGGAGGCTCCCCAGGCCCGGCCTCCTGCAATGTGGGTGTCATTGTTCAAAGACACCAGCCCCTGTATTCTGCTCCAGCTCCCCAAGAACTGAGTCTAGAGCAACGGCAACTTGTGATCCTTCTCTGTAATGAGAGCGAAGTGAATTCAATTTGTATCATTTCCTATTAATGTTGAAGTCATTGGACTGGGATCCAAATTGTGAGATGTTATTTTCTCATTGCGGGTGTAGTGCTTCTTCTAGGCTGTGTTATAATTCTAATCCTTCATGTTCTGAAAAGCATTATAATAAGAAACACAAATCGGTTAACCTTCGTCACACTGGATCTTAACTTCTCGGTGAATCCTGCGCCTTCCAAGGCGGCTGCTGGTAGAGGGCTCCTCTGCTGGTGGGAACCCAGCTCCCAGGGTGACCGGGTCCCGGCCCCATCTCTTGCCACTCAGATAGGAGCAGGCCAACACCCTCATCGGCACACCAGGGACTGGGGACATCTGTGAAGGTGGATGGGCCTCTTGTGAACCAGGAGCATCGGGTGGACCGGCCACCCCCAGGTGAGCAAGGAGCCTGTGGTGGCTGGCATTCCGTCCTCCTGGGTCCAGGTGTCCTCCCCGCACACACGCCATCCTCTGTGGCCCCCTGACTTGGGACCTTGTTACCAGACCTCACTGGATTTCTCTCCCAGGCTGGTGTGGCCTGGTGACTTTCTCAGCCTAGCCCTTTCTTGTCCTGTGGACCTGCCCCTGGCGACCTTGTGACCAGTGGGTGAGCATGGAGCCTGCTGGCCACGGAGAGCCTCATCACATCCATCCCATAATAATCTTGTAGCCGGCACCAGTACCACTGTGTCTGAGAGATGAAGAGCCAAGTGGCCTCCCTGGTCACCTGCTGGTGGGTGCAGGCTGGACCCAGAGCCAGTGCTCATGGAGAGTGGACGAGGACAGCAGGTGCCATCGTTGGGCATTTTGCTGCAGGAAACTCTGGCTGCCTGTCACCAGGAGCGGTGCAGCTCGGGGCCTGGGAGCAGTGGGGATGCCAGGTTGGCTTGAATCTGGACCCCCGTTTAGTCTCTGTGTCACCAGGGGTGGGTGGCTTCACCTTTCTGTGCCTCTGTTTCCCTGACTAAAGAAAATCGCTGCCCCCACCCCAGGGCTGTCCAGGATCGAGTCACTGTGCAGCTGCTCCCTGCGTGGAAAGCCATCAGGAAGCAGCAACAGCACCCTGTGGGCCTCGCCAGGTCCTGCTCTCCTCATGCACCAAAGGGAAGCCACGGCACCATGCCACCTGGTCACTGTCACCCCTGGGGCCTGCAGACCCAGGCGCGGGACAGGCCCTGTCTGGGCTCTTTGGTCTGCTGCCTCTCTGTTAGGTATTAGAAGTGGACAAAAGTCCCCAACAGCATCCAGCCCTCCCTGGACCACCAGGCCACACCAGCCTGGTATGTCCCACCTGGACCTGCACCACATCCCGGTCACCTGAGTGATTGTTATTCTGCACACAGTATTCCAGTGGCTCTCCAGAAACGGACTGGATTAATGTATGGGCACAAACGCCCACGGGGTATGGAAATGTGCGGAGCTGCTAATGATGTCATTAATATTGTGTCCAGCTCCAGTGCAGCCTAAGTGGACCACCCGTTCCTCCGTGGCCATTTTTCATGCTGCAATCTCACGCCGTTCCTGGAAGAGCTTGCTGCTGGCCACTAACTAGTCCTTGGCAGACGTGCCTGCACGGATAACGATGTCCTTGCTGGTGAACTCAACTCTGCCTTCCCGAAAGCCTTCCCCAGGTTGTCGCTGAGCAAGCGTCCAGGCCAGTTAATGGCCCCGGGGGAGATGGAGTCCCTCAGCCCGCTCTCTCCATAGCCTCAAAGAGTCCCTTCTGTCTGGGTAGCAGCAGGCTGCCCCTTGTGGAGGCCAGTGGCAGGAGGACACCCCAGGATCAGCTGTGTCTTGCAGCACGTTTGTCACATAAATCAAATGTCTGCTCCCACATGAGGCCAGAGGGGACCATGTTGTCACGAGGAGCTGGCGTGCAGTCCTCTCCCCTGGTCTGTTCCCAGCCCCCGAGGGATTCTGAGACACAGACAGTACCAACTCTGAATTCACTATGCTTCTCCCTGTTTAAAGCTACATAAAGTGTGATTTATAAATCAGGCACCCTAAGAAATCAATGACAATATCTAAAAATAAAATAGAACAACGAACAATATACTGTATTAAATGGCCAGCATCACTGGTCACCACCTGTTTGATGACCAAAACCAAGTGACTAATGGCAGGAAGCACTCACAGCGTGGATATGCTGGACAGGGTGCCTCGAGTCCCAGGCTGGACAGAGCAGGGGGTGCAATACTGCCGCACGCTGCTCAGAATCGTGCACTATTAAAAATCATGGAGAGTTAAGTTCTGGAAATTTCCCTTTAGTGTTTTCCAAGCCTGGTCAACTGTGGTTCATGGAAGCCTTGGAGAGCAGATCCGTGAATGTGGGGTCTGCTGTAAAGTGGTCCAGGTTCAAGCAGACCTGCGCCAGGGCCATGCCCACCGCCCGCCAGCTGCAGGTTCTCCGAGGCCCTGCTCGTCTGCACCTCAGCAGGATGTGGAGGACCTTGCTGCAGAGACACCCTAAGCAGGGACGCAGTCGTCAGCAGCAAGGCCGTGCTCACGGGTCAGATCCAAACCACAGGAACAAAGCCAACAAGGAGCCAGCGCTGCCCTGTGTCACTGAGACAGAATTCGCTTTCTCTCTGCTCAGCAGACGCCGTCCCCACTTGTCCCCATTAGTGTCACCCTCTGAAGTATTTGACAATGATGGTGAGACGACTTGCATTGATGACATTCAACCACGGACCCTGAGCCTTGCCGTCTGCCGCAGGCAAATCCTGGGTTTCCAGCAGAATCTGGAAATGTGGGCGGGGGTGGCGAGGCATGCCTCCACCTGGGCTCCCTGGTCCCTTGCCAAGGCTGACACCACTGATCTGAAGGGGTCTCCTTTCCCTTCGTGAAGGAGGAGGCCCTGGGGACATTAGCACACAGGACCCCACAGTGGGTGAGGTGGTGGCCAGGGCTGTGTCCCTGTCCCCCTCCAGGTCCAGAGCCTGTGGTGATCCACCTTGTGATAGGTCACTGTCTGCACCATGAAACTCCAGGAAGGCGTCTCTGTGTCCACTCCAGCTCCAGATTCTGGGGCCTCTGGGTCCTGGCTGAGCACCGCCCAGCTCCACAGACTGGCCCGTGGCGTCCTGCTGATCACCCCTGTTTGCCAGGTGATAGGGGTCCCACAGTTGACTCAGGCGGCCTGGAAGCCGGGAGGACACTAGGGGAGGCTCAGGAGCGCTGCTGGCATTCCCAGAGAGTCCATTTCAGGACGTGCTCTGCAGACTCCTGACCACGAGGACGTGGAGCAGGGCACTGCGCAGCCTGGGCAGGGGAGACACAGGCGGCCCTGCTCAGTGCAGTCCCCCGGGGCAGCCCGGGAGACCTGCAGAAGGTGCCCTCCTGGTGGGCAGTGGGCAGAGGGTCCCGTGCCCTGCTGGGGAGGTCAGCGGCCTCTGCAAAGGCCATGCTGGGGATGTGGTTCGAATGAGCCTTTCTGGACGAGGCTGGTCCCCAGAGAAGGCCCTTTTAGATACTAACTTGGGTTGTATCCTGAGGGTCTGGAACGCGGAGACCCTGGGGCAGTTGTTCAGGGGTCGGGGACAGCCTCCCTGAGAGCTGCCCACCGTGCGATGGGCTCCTCAAGGCCAAGGGGCTAGAGATCAGCAGTGACCACAGCCAGCAGGTCCACGGCCCTCAGGTCTTCCTGCTGCCTGTACCCTGTCCTCCTGCCCCGGAGGTCCACCCGACATGTTCCGGGGTGGGTCTGCCCAGGTGTTTCAGAGTTGGTTGGAAATGATCTTTCCCTGGAGTCGACCCCAGGCTGGACTGTGGCAGGGCTGTGGGCACCCTGAGGGCACAGGGTGTCCCCTCACAGTGCCCATCTATTGTCAGTCTATTGTCAGTGCTTCAGATGGCACCTGCCATTGGTTGACAGACCCCAACAACCAGAAGCGGAAAACAAAGGTGTGCACCCGCTCCCACACAGGCCTGGCGCTCCCTCACAGGCCTGGTGCTCCCTCACAGGCATGGCGGTCCCTCACAGGCCTGGCGCTCCCTCACAGGCATGGCGCTCCCTCACAGGCCTGGCGCTCCCTCACAGCCATGGCGCTCCCTCACAGGCATGGCGCTCCCTCACAGGCCTGGTGCTCCCTCACAGGCCTGGCGCTCCCTCACAGGCCTGGTGCTCCCTCACAGGCATGGCGGTCCCTCACAGGCCTGGTGCTCCCTCACAGGCATGGCGGTCCCTCACAGGCCTGGCGCTCCCTCACAGGCATGGCGCTCCCTCACAGGCCTGGCGCTCCCTCACAGGCATGGCGCTCCCTCACAGCCATGGCGCTCCCTCACAGGCCTGGTGCTCCCTCACAGGCCTGGCGCTCCCTCACAGGCCTGGCGCTCCCACACAGGCATGGCGCTCCCTCAGAGGCCTGGCGCTCCCACACAGGCCTGATGCTCCCTCACAGGCCTGGCGCTCCCTCACAGGCCTGGCGCTCCCTCACAGGCCTGGCGCTCCCACACAGGCCTGGCGCTCCCTCACAGGCATGGCGCTCCCTCACAGGCATGGCGCTCCCTCACAGGCATGGCACTCCCACACAGGCCTGGCGCTCCCTCACAGGCCTGGCGCTCCCACACAGGCCTGGCGCTCCCTCACAGGCCTGGCGCTCCCACACAGGCATGGCGCTCCCTCACAGGCCTGGCGCTCCCACACAGGCCTGATGCTCCCTCACAGGCATGGCTCTCCCACACAGGCATGGCGCTCCCTCACAGGCATGGCGCTCCCACACAGGCCTGGCGCTCCCTCACAGGCCTGGCGCTCCCACACAGGCCTGGCGCTCCCTCACAGGCCTGGCGCTCCCTCACAGGCATGGCGGTCCCTCACAGGCCTGGCGCTCCCTCACAGGCCTGGCGCTCCCTCACAGGCCTGGCGCTCCCTCACAGGCCTGGCGCTCCCACACAGGCCTGGCGCTCCCTCACAGGCATGGCGGTCCCTCACAGGCCTGGCGCTCCCACACAGGCCTGGCGCTCCCTCACAGGCCTGGCGCTCCCTCACAGGCCTGCACGGACAAGCTCAGTGCCCTCTCACCCAGGAGTGCTCGCCGGTGAGAGCACACACCAGCACGTGTGTACGCGTGAGCTTCCACGTCCAGACCATGGGACCACACACACACATGCATGAACACACGCATGCAACCAGGTGTGCACATACCCGAGCACACACTCGTGCATACACAGAGCACGCCAGGATCAGATGCTATTCCGGCATTAGATGTCACCCCCAGGCCAGGACACTCCTGTGCCCACTCTCCTGGGCAGCTCTGAGGGGAGCAGGCCAGGGCGGCTCTGCCTCTGGGTCCCAGAGCGCGGGGCCCTGATGCTCATGAAGGCACCAGGACACTGGGGCTGGGGGCAGAGGACTTGCCCTTGCTCTTTACCCCCAGTGTCCCCCGCCTGTCACCTGCATGTGGCAGTGCTGTCCCAGCTACCCTGACTTCCCGAGCCTGGGCTCCCTGGTCGTGCCTGCAGCCCCGGGCAGCACATGCTCCCAGAATACATTCTGACACATGGGCGCTGGATGCTCACGCGCCGCAGAACCTTGTCTGCTCGACTTTAAGACGCACGGTCCTCCCGGGGTTTGCCCAGCGCGGCTGTGAGATGGAAGGTGGCAGCAGACCTGCTTTTCATGGAGTGCGGGAGGCGCCGCGAGTGCTTTGGAGAGGGAGGGGGGAGATCCTGCAGCCCTGTGGCCTCTGCAAGAGCTCAGCTTTCACATCCCCGGAGAGTCTCAGACTACAGGAGGCCTTGCATAGAGCCACCGCCTGACCAGGAGCAGGTGCTGTTTGTGGGGAAAAGGGGGGTGGCAGACCTCCGGGGCCAGGAGACCTCCCAAGCCGCCCCTCTCAGCAAAGCAGCAGGCCCTTCCCTGACCTCCCAGGGTCACCCGAACATGAGCCCCTGGGACAGGACCCACCACCATGGGAAGGCTCAGGGCTGAGCTGGGGAATGTTCCGGAAGGAGCTGGCCGAGGGCAACCCTTCCCTCTGGTGTGAGCGACAGGGCGGGGCTGCTCTGCCCTGGTCCAGGTGACAGTCTGTCGGTGGGTGAATGCCCGGCTTAGGGCTGCTTTCACCCCTCTGCCACCCAGGGACGAGGACACACGGAGAAGCCAGCTGTCCAGAGCCTGGGAGGAGCCCTCTCAGACCCCCCTCACTGGCCATGACCCTAGTGGTCTGTGGCTGAGGACGCCCAGAGCTGGGAACAGCGACTCCTGGGGGTGAGGGGGGCGTTTCTGGAAGAGACTGGCATTGAAAAGCACGAGTAGCGATGGGTGGCCTGCCCTCCCAGCCGGGTGGCACCGTCCCACGCACTGTGGACCCGGAGAGAAGGGAGAGTGCTTCCTCTTTAGCTGGGACCTCCCCAGACACGGGTGGGTTATGGCCTCCAGCTGGCAAGTGGCTGGCGATGCCCCTGGCCTGGCTGGGGTGGGTCTGGGGCCTGGGTGAGAGGCACCCTGCAGCAAGAGGAGCAGGGCCGGTCCCGGCTGCTGCCAGTGAGAGGAGCCCAGAGCCCCTTCACTCCACGTGACCCGGAAGCCCTGGCTCTCCTTTTCCAGTGTCACCCTGCCAGGACAGGTTCCAGGTGCAGAGCACCCTGGGGACCTGGGGACAGGCATCATGAACCGCTGCGGCCAGCAGACCCCGGCCCAGAGGCAGGCTTCCAGGGGCTCCACAGTGGCCCCGTGCAGCCAGGTCCCCAGACGGTAGCTGCAGCGAGTGCCCCACTCTCACGTCTGTCCCACGACTGGGCCTACCGTGTGGCACTGCCTGTGAGGTGGCACTGCTGTGGCCGTGGCTACTAAATAAAAGGATTCCAGAGGCCCGTGTGGTCGTGAGAGCCTGGGCTGGGTCTGCCCTTGGGGAGGCGCCACCTTCACCCCCGTGCCCCGGGAGTGGCCGGGAAGGCGGGTGCCGCTGGCTTTTCTCCCCACTGGACGTGGGCCACACTCCCGCAGCATCGCCAACCTGCTGGCCCCACCTGCAGGCACCTCCCCCACTGTGCACACGGGGGCTCTACCGCTCCCTCCCGTCTGGGTGATGGGCCCGTGCTGCAGACGCACAGAGAGCTGCCAGTGCCGGGACAGGCCAGCAGAGGAGCTGGACACCAGGGCAGAGAGGAGCCTTGGGCTTCTGTGGTTTGCCCATGCAGGGAGCAGACACAGGAGCCCGCCGCGGAGGCAGAGGGACGCTGGGCTTCGCTCCCACCTCTCTCTCCCCACATGTGGCCACAGACCCCGAGCCCCAGAGGCATGGCCCGACTGTCCCCCCTCATCTGTGGTCTGGACGCCATGCTCAGGTGGTGACTCAGTTTCCCCCCACTTTTGCTGGGCCCCACTCTGTGCTAGTGACCACACGGGGCTCACGTCTGTGTCCTGAGGCACAGGGAAGTTCGTCTCCCCACCAGCCGCACCTACCAGGGCTCAGAGATCACCTTGAGATACCAGGTGGAGGTGACTTGGAGAGTCACAGGGCCTTACACCAGGGCTTGATTGTTCAAGGGAGAGCTGGTGACAAGACATTGGTGGCCATGACATCAACAAGCTGTGACTGGCTTGTATCACAGGAGACCTGGGGTGTGGGCTGCCGGGGCAGGACCAGTGGATCTCAGTGGGTTCCAAACCAGAGCTGTGAGCACCCCCTTGGTGGTCCAGCAGGTGCTAGAGCCAGGCTGAGCTGGGGACAGTCCTTGGTCTCCCTGCAGGGCCAGTGGCCCCCACCCTGTTGGCCAGTTGGCCTGTTTGAAGGTTGCAGGGTCTGGCTGTTGCTGCCTCCTGGCAGCCGATCCCCCGCTGGGCGGTTTGGCAGCTAACTTCCTCCCCGTGTTGAGCAGAATCCCGCTCCTCTGATTCCCACTCTCTGCTCCACCTCTGCAGCTGCACAGTGAATCCAGTCCCTTCCTTTCAGGTCTGCCCTGTAGATATTTGGCGGGGGTGGGGGGGATATTCTCCTACATCCTGAATCCTACCACCCTGAGCCCAGACTCACAGGGGCCTGGGGCCGTCCTTGGCAGGATGTGACGAGGTCCTTGTCTCCGCTGGTCTAGGCCACCAAGGCTTCTTCTCTGTCCCTGGTCGCGCCCAGGACTGTGACGTGGGAGTGGCGCCTGCGTACTCCCATGTCCAGGAAGGGTTTTGGCCACTCCATCTGTGCCTGGCCCCTGCATTGCCCTTGGGAGAATGTCCTGGAAGGCAGAGGGTGGGTTTGCTTGGGGGCTCCCCAGCAGAGGCAAAGATGGAAGCTTGTCCCAACCCCAGCCACGCACAGTCTGACCTCGCTGCCAGGGAACTCCTGGCTCCCCAGCTGAAGGTCACCGCTCTGACCTCTGAGCTCTTGGGTGAATAGCAGCTTTAAAACTGAAGCCATCCATTCTCAAGGTGTGAACAAGACGGGGTTACTGGGAGCCAACTGCTCTGTCCCACAAGGTCCCAGGTGTGAAGAGAAGCTGCCTCAAGCCTGTCTCCTCCAGGACAGGTGGCGGGAGCCGCACCCTCCTCTTCAGTCTTGTGCCCCTTTCCACTCAGGCCCGTGGCTCTGCCCCACCCATCTCCTCAGCACCCACCTGAACCCCACAGAGCAGGACCCACAGCTCACCAGGTGGCAGGTGGCAGCCGAGGCCTGGGCCCCCTCTGTCCTGCTTTATAATGATGAAATCCATTTACTGTGCCAAGCCCGGTCTCCAGCCACCTGCAGGGAGGGACGGGCTCCCGGAGCTGACGTCTGGGGCTGGGTGGCCCAGGTCTCTTTTTCCTGCCCGGCCTCCGCTCTGCCTCTCTCCTGAATTCTTGTTCAAGCCTCTGCTGAGGGGTTGGGACTCCCTGCAGCCTTTCTGCCTGCTCTTTCTGAGCTGCACCGTGGCCTTGTTATTACTTTTAT
This sequence comes from Urocitellus parryii, assembly GCF_045843805.1. NCBI lineage: Eukaryota > Metazoa > Chordata > Mammalia > Rodentia > Sciuridae > Urocitellus > Urocitellus parryii. Next base: position 1,700,502 of record NC_135535.1, on the reverse strand, counting down.
GATTATTTTAAGCCTAAGACGTTATCCAGTGATTCACGTCTCACTTGCCAGACGTGACGGATGAGGCTCCCTGGACCCTGGTGCCTGGGTGGGGCCGTGCACCCAGCTCTGCCCCCACAACTCTGAGCAGAAGCGACAGGCCAGACTCCCGGGCTGAGCCTCCGATTGTCAGGACAAGATGGTGACGATCTCTCTGCTCCCTCTGGAATGGTGACTGTCACATCCGAGAAGGTGGCTGCTCATCAGCCTGGGGCCCTGAGTGGCCCGCATGGGCTGCCATGTGAGCACAGGGCAGAGCAGGCCTGCGCCGTAGCCAGCCAGCAGCTGTGGGCTGTCCATTCCCGGCTTCCTTCAGCACAGGAGGGTGGTGCAGAGAGGGCAGAGGCCCAGCACCAGGGAGCAGGGTGGGTCCCCAAGAGCCCAGCTTCAGATCCGGCATAAGGGGTGGCACTGGACCCACTCCAGCTGGACTGAGAGCCTGTCTCCTCCCAGGACAGGTGGCCAAGGCAGAGTGGACTCAAGTTCCAGGGACGGGAAGAACAGGTGGGGGACAGGTAGGGCACCTGTCAGGAGGCCCTGTGCGGAGCTCGGCTGGGGATGCCTGGAGGCCGGGTGGGGTCTGCACAGTGAGTGGCCACCATGGCCCAAGGCACCCCCAGTCCCAGTCAGATGGGACCTGAGGCCCATGAGGATTGGTGGCCACTTCACAGCTGAGCTGCTCCACTCAGTTGCGTCCTGGACCCTCGGCCTGGGCAGCTACAGAAGTCTCCTGGGGGTGGCAGTGCTGGAGAAAGATGGCCCCTTGGTCCCCAGACTTCCTACAGCACACCTTGCCTCCCCCGCCCTGGCCGCTGCATTAGCCTGCCATGAACCGCGGGGTCACAGAGACCGGCCTCTCCAGCCACAGGCTGGGTCTGACATCAGGTGCTGGCAGGTTTGGTGACCTTTGCAGGTTCACAGACGTCACCTTCCTGGGGTGTCCTCACCTGTGGGGACACGGCAGCTCTGTGCATCTCCTCACACGGCCCTGACCCCATTCACCAGGCTCCATGGCCTAATGGCCTTCGGAAGGACCTCTCCCGATACCGTCACCTTGGGGTGGAGCTTTGGTGACACAAACCCGGCCACAGGCACTGGGGTTGTCTGAGCTTATCTGGGCCACACTGGGCCCGTTCAGATTCGGCACCCACCTCCCACTCTGGGGCAGCCGCCATGAGGGCAGGTGGGTGTGGGCTGACCAGCCCTGGCTGTCCTCTGCTGCTGTCCCACACAGGGCGGGCAATGTACATGAGGACGGTGGGGCACGTGCATCCTCCCTGGGAGGCCACTGCAGGGCTGGAGAGGGTTCCCCAGGAACGATGCAGGCTGCCCCCAGAGACCATCCTGAAGACCATCATGTCCAGCTCCTACTCATGGGTTGTGGTGTCAGAGACCCAGGAAGGAGCTGGTCCAGGGGCCATGCATGAGAGGACTATGGATGTGAGAGCAGCCCGTGGACAGGAAGAGGAAGGCCAGCCCCTAGGTCCCATGCCCAGCCCCTTCCCTACGCCCCAACCATGCAGGGAGACGAGGAGATCAGGAGTTTGTCACTGTAAAACAAACAAACAAACAACAAACAAACAATAACACATAAAATGTGAGCTGAGGTGTTCGAGAGCCGCATTCCTGGTGCCCAATGCTGCTTCTGATCCTTTCCTTTTTCTAAGCTACAGGCCAGTGGCTTCCTCCAAGGACTGATGAAACCCACGGACTCCGGCCAGTCTTCCTCTCAGGGTCCTCTGCATTGGTCTCTCGCCCTCCCAAATCCCTCACCCTCAACCCAAGCTCGTCTCTCTCTCTCTCTCTCTCTCTCACACACACACACACACACACACACACACACATGCACACACACACCCCTTCCAGATAGGAAGTCCCTCCAGCAGGGACTGACGAGTGCTCTGGGCGTGCACCGGGAAGCCCTGCTCTGTTGGGATGAACATTCATGCTCCAGCTGGACTCCCAGGGGAACCGCCCGGGGCCTGGTGAAGTCCTTAACAGGTGAGATCCTCTGCCCAGAGCACTGACTTCCGCCCTTCTCCAGAGACCAGGCGAGGGCTCCAGGAGAGAGTGGGGATCTCACGGACAGGACCGGTCACTGTGACAGCAGGCTGCCATGGAGCAAGGCTGCCTGGGGACTTGGTCTCTTCTGCGTGTGTCCCCTCACGGCTCTTCGTGGGCTCCTGTGGTGGGACTCCATCTGCCGCATCATGATCCTGCAGAGCCGTGGTCAGTCACCAAGCAGACGCCTGGGCTACGCTCCTGGACTTCAGACTGGGATAACAAACCTCTTTTCTTCACAAAGTGCCCGGATCACGATTTCCTCTTGAGCAGCACAAGGTTGGTGACTGTGGCCGCTCACGGGGGTCCTTGCGCAGGGGAAGCTTCAGTCCATTTTGGCTCTGGCGAGTCCTGGCCGACAGCTCCGCATGGGGAGGAGAGACAGCGTGCCCGCCTGGCTGCCGTGGCGGGGCGCCTGTGGGGCAGCGCCCGCCTGCACTGCCTCCTCTGTCTTGCAGTGTTGGTCCCGACTGCCCTCCTCAGAGAGGTCTCTAAGGAGCTGGCCTAAGGGACAGTCCCTGAGGCTGTCTGCCCTCAGGGCCTCTCTCACAGTGGAAGGGCCGGTGGTGCAGGCCGAGTGGAGCAGAGACCCCTAGGAATGGGAGCCGGCTGGGTGCCCTGCTCTTGGCCTCTTCAGGACCATTGTGAATGGCTTGGCTCCAGCAGGAGCTGCTTCCCTGCTGGAGAAGGCAGGCCTCAGCTCGCTCCCTGATGGCACCCGGAACACCCTCTGTGTCACCCACCACCCATTTTTAACCTCTCGCTGCCTCCAGACTCCCAAGGACACCCATTCCACCTCCAGGCAGGCCCCCCCCTCCCCACCGATGTCTAAGTTCTGTCCATTTGGTGACATGCTGCCCAGATGGCAACCTGGTGTATTGCTGAACGCCACCACTGCTGTCTCTGGGCGCTGCTGTCTCTGGGCACTGCTGTCTCTGGGCACGGCCGTCTCTATATGTGACCATCTCTGTGCTCGAATCCGGCTGGCTGGTGCACTAGCTCAGGGTGGCAGCTTCCAGGTGGCTCAGGCCTCAGAGCCTGGGTGTCTGCACTTCAATTGTTGTTCCCCCATGACGGCCCTGTGCCTGGAGGAGTGGAGAAGGCAGGACCTCAGCTCTGGGAGGGGCCCAGCTGGAGAAGCCCCACGGGTCCCCCTGTGCCTCTCTGGGCTGCCTCTGCCCTGCAGCCCCCCGTCCCGAGCATCCCAGCGATGCCCTTCCCAGTGATGCCCTTCCTGGTGATGCCCTTCCCGGGAATGCCCTTCCTGGTGATGCCCTTCCCGGTGATGCCCTTCCCAGTGATGCCCTTCCGGGGATGCCCTTCCTGGTGATGCCCTTCTCGGGGATGCCCTTCCTGGTGATGCCCTTCCCGGCGATGCCCTTCCCAGTGATGCCCTTCCTGGGGATGCCCTTCCCGGGGATGCCCTTCCCGGTGATGCCCTTCCCAGTGATGCCCTTCCTGGGGATGCCCTTCCTGGTGATGCCCTTCCCGGGGATGCCCTTCCCAGTGATGCCCTTCCTGGTGATGCCCTTCCCGGGAATGCCCTTCCTGGGGATGCCCTTCCCAGCGATGCCCTTCCCAGTGATGCCCTTCCCAGTGATGCCCTTCCCGGTGATGCCCTTCCCAGGAATGCCCTTCCTGGTGATGCCCTTCCCGGTGATGCCCTTCCGGGGATGCCCTTCCTGGTGATGCCCTTCTCGGGGATGCCCTTCCCGGGGATGCCCTTCCTGGTGATGCCCTTCCCGGCGATGCCCTTCCTGGTGATGCCCTTCCTGGTGATGCCCTTCCCGGTGATGCCCTTCCCGGGAATGCCCTTCCTGGTGATGCCCTTCCCGGGAATGCCCTTCCTGGTGATGCCCTTCCCGGGGATGCCCTTCCCGGGGATGCCCTTCCTGGTGATGTCCTTCCTGGGGATGCCCTTCCCGGGGATGCCCTTCCTGGTGATGCCCTTCCCGGTGATGCCCTTCCCGGTGATGCCATTCCGGGGATGCCCTTCCCGGTGATGCCCTTCCCGGTGATGCCCTTCCGGGGATGCCCTTCCCGGTGATGCCCTTCCCGGGGATGACCTTCCTGGTGATGCCCTTCCCGGGGATGCCCTTCCTGGTGATGCCCTTCCCGGCGATGCCCTTCCTGGTGATGCCCTTCCTGGTGATGCCCTTCCCGGGGATGCCCTTCCTGGTGATGCCCTTCCCGGGGATGCCCTTCCTGGGGATGCCCTTCCCGGGGATGCCCTTCCCGGGGATGCCCTTCCTGGTGATGCCCTTCCTGGTGATGCCCTTCCTGGTGATGCCCTTCCCGGGGATGCCCTTCCTGGTGATGCCCTTCCCGGGGATGCCCTTCCTGGGGATGCCCTTCCCGGGGATGTCCTTCCTGGTGATGCCCTTCCGGGCACTCTCAGTCCTGTGGCACAGGCAGCATCACAGAGCCACTGTTCTCCCTCAGAATCACTGAAAAGGGGTGTACCCACTCTAGTGCCAATCAAGTGAAGGCAGAGAGCGCAGCTGAGACCTGCTCTGGTCATACCTGAGTCCTTGCTGCTAAGGTTGGGACTGGTGAGCTGCAGGCCACCCTGAAGGAATCCCGCTGTGGTCAGGTTTGCTCCTGAACCTGACAGCCACATGGCGGCACGGACTTCCAGGCTGTCCCCGTCCACAGGTGGCGCTTACTTGGAGTGGCACTAGCTCCTCCGCTAATGGCTGAGCCCGTCGGGGCCAGGAGGCAGGCGTGGGTGGCAGCAGAACCTCGCAATTAACATTCTGTTCCCTGAAACTCTGCCAAGCATAGAGCTCTGGAAAGCCAAGCACCAGAGCGCTCTGAGGCCACACTGCGTCCTGCTGCCATGGGACGGGGCCTGCAGAGGGTTCAGGGTTCAGGTCACCCCAGCAGCTGTCCGGCTAAAGACACACAGTGATTGCCCGTGTCCATGAAGCCGCTGAGGATTAGTCCTGTCCAGTGCCCGGCTGGAGTGTCCCTACCCAGCTTGTGCCAACGTGTGTGCTCTTCATGTGGCGGAGATGCCAGCCCAGGGCAGTGAGGGCTGGTCCCCCCTGGAGGCCTCCCATGGGGGTGCCAGAGGGAGTCACCAGGGGCTGCATGGTGCTGACCCCCAGTCAGACTCGCAGACCCCCCAGAGTGGTGAGGGTCTTCCCCTCGGGCCCAGGTCCTCTCCATCAGGCCCACCTTTCAAAGAAGGCTCTGGTTCTGCCCTGGGAGCCCACTGACCTTGACCCTCCCGTGCCACTCTCCCTTGTCCTTGGAGGCATATGGAGTCCGGGGTGGGGAGCCAAGCAGAAAGAAAGCCTGGGGGCCCCTGGGCTTTGGGCACCACTGCCAGGCACTTGGCCAGATGGAAGGACCCAGACGATGGCCCTGGCAGAGAGATTATCCCCTTGTCTCCGGGGAAGCTGGGGGCCTGAGAGTTTGGGAGACTTGTCCAAGGTCAGAGGCCCACATGAGGCAGCCACGGTCCTGCCACGTAGACCTGCTTCACCACTTCCAGATCCCTGGGGGCCACGGAGAGGCCGAGGCTCAACGCCTGGTGCTGGAGGCCCGCCTGGCGACCGCCACAGTCAGCCGGAGCCCTGCCCCTGCGGGCTTTCTGAGGCAGCAGGCTCCTGGGGGTCCAGCCTCCCCCAGCCCTGCTCTCTGTGGGAGTGGAAGCAGCCTCTGAGATGGACGCTCTGAGCACCCCTGGCTGTCCGCAGCCGCGCGGGGACCCCTGTGGGCACAATGCCTCCCGCACGGGGCTTGAAGAGGAAAGCCTCAGAGTAGTGGGTGACAACCCAACAGGACGGGTGCCTTGCCTGGCCCCTGCCGGCTGCAGAGGACCTGGCCACGTGTGCCTCACTTCACCTGCAGCCGTCAGAGGCCAGGGCAGCCGCTGTGGGCGGTTCCACCCCACAGAGGGGAAGCCGAGGTCCTGGTCCCCTCGCCCTCTGCTCCGAGTCCCTGGGCAGTGGCTCTCCCCGTGGACGGCCGGGCCCCGCTGCTGCAGTCCTGAAGAAGCCCCTGCTGTCCCGGGGCACCTGGTGTGCTCTTTTCTGACGTTGCTTTTCCACCCTCTCACCAGGGCATCCTTCTGTGGCGGGGAGGTGGGGGTGTCAGGGTGGTCCTCCACGGCCCCACGTGGCCTTTGGAGGAGGTGGCGCTGGCCAGAAGAGAGACCAGGTGAATTCTGTCCCCAGCCTGTGTGGGAGGATGCGCTCTTGTCCCTGACTGTCGGGCACGTTGCACGCTCCGCGTGGTCCCCTCCCCAGAGCCCCCAAGCTGGCACCACACGACTCTTCTTCCTGGCCTCCCAGCTCCTGCAGAATGGGCAGCTGAGGCGGCCTGTCCTGGGAGGACTAGAGGCCTTGTGTCCGAGGCCCGAGCTGGAAGAGCCGCGTGCCACCCTTTCTGATGACGTGACACCAAGTCCTTGCTCAGTTTCCCCTGACAGACAGTGACATTTCTGCAGACCGTCTCCCCAGCACTGTTCCTGGACTCCAAGCTGGTCCACACTGTCCAAGTGGAGAGGAGCCCAGCTGAGCCTGCTGCCCGGACGGCCCGGTGCTCTCCAGCACAGCCCGAGGTGGCTTTCGGCAGGCCCACAGCGTCTCCCAGGCGCTGCCCACCAAGGGCCTCCCAAGGCAACCACACGCCCCTCCTCGGACCCATGGCCCAGCAGAGCAAGCAAAGGCGACTGGACTGAGGCCCAGGCACAGCCTGAGACTGGCAGGATGTCAGGTAAGCCGATGGGACGGTGGCCCTGATAGCTCATCTGGGGAGTCGTCTGCCCGCAGGGAAATGCCCAGTGCTCTGACTGCCGGCCTGCTGATTCCCAGCGGACCCCCACGCTCTCGGGCTGATAGGAATCTACATGCCATTAAGAAGTAGAGTGAGATGCGGTGGAGATATGGGTCCCGTCAGCTCCCGGCAAGGGGAAAAGAAGGTTGGGGAGGACTGGGAGTGTCACGTGGAAATGAACTAAAACCCGCCTGTGAGCCACCGGGCTCTGGCTCACCGGTCCCCAGCTCTTTCAGTGTCACCTCCTCTCTTGCTTGTTGGAAAATGAGCCATCTCCTGTCCACTGTGCTCTCAACAGCACAGGGGACAGCCCAGTCACCATGGCCCCCACCCTCCACAGCAGGTAGGGGCTGTCTCCAGCCCAAGGGAAGCAGGGCCTGGGTGCAGGGCCACCTGCCTGGGGGAGGGCTCAGCACCCACCACCCTGTGGCCCTGCCTCCAGGTGCGAGGATGCACACTGTGGCCTCTGAGGCGTCCCCAGGCCAGCGAGAATATTGCAGGGAGGGCCTCTGCCGAGGTGACCAGGGAAGGCACTGTGTGCACCCAGCATTTGTGACCTTCCCCCACTCAGAGACAGACTGAGGCACCCTGGGTGGGAGAGGAAGCAGGGCCTGGGGACCGGGTGGTCAGGCTGGGAGGCCCGGTCAGGGGTAGGCCGCGCCCAGTCCCTGATAGGCCTGCCTTCCGTGGCCGACTGCTCCTGCAGCTCCGGCCGCTGTGGTCAGGGCCAGCCGCCTCTCTGGGCAGCACTTCTGAGGGCCTGCTGTGGCCAGCCGAGCTGCCTGGGGGTTTCCATGCAGGGTGGGTGCCTGGGCAGGAGACGCTGTGGCCATGGTGATAGTGTGGATGGACAGCAGGGAGGAAGTCGGGACCCAGCCTGGCGGCTGGACACCTCCCTGTCAGTCACTACCCCTCTGCGTCCTCAGGACTGTCCCAGGGCACGGTCTCAGGGGCACAGCCTGTGCTGGAGCCAGTCAGTCCTGGGTGGCCCAACAGGTGACTGTGCCCATCCCGTTGCCAGGCAGGTGCCCCGTTGGGAATCCCGAGGAGGCCTGTGTCAGTCGGGCTCTGCAGAGTGGCACGTGTCCATGACGTGGTCACCGGTTTGTTTGTGCCACTCTGAGTCTTTTCCTTCGTGTTTCTAGTTTAGAGTCAGCTCCTGGGACATTTCTGCTTGGAACTTGGTTGGGATTGAGCTTGACCTATAGATACAGTCGGGGAACTGAGATCTTATAAACACGGTGCTTCCCACCGGCAACGCGACATGTTTCCCCTCGGGCTTTCCTTTTCTGTCACTGCTATTGAGGTTCCAGTTTTTCACACAGACGGTGTTAGTGGGATGCCGTCAGCTTTGTGTGGCTGCGACCAGAAGACTCAACAAGAAGAACTTAAAGAGGAAAACTTCTTGTGACTCGGTGTCAGAGGTCTCCACCATGGAGGGCCTGCTCCCCGGCTCTGGGCATGGCACCAGGAAGCGGAGAGAGCTCTGCTCACCAGGGCCAAAAGATAAGCCCCAAAGGCACACCCCGGTGACCCAGCTCCTCGCCACACCCCACCTGTCAGTGGTGAACTCATATCAGTGCATGACCCCGAGAGGTCACACCTGTCATGATCTAGCCATTTCACATCTGAATATTCTTACATCGTCTCACACATGAGCTTTGGGGGACACCTCATATCTAAACCATAACTTGCCCCAATAATCTGAGCCTCCCACCCTACCCCAGCTCTTGAAGACCCCACCCCCTGCTAGCACCTCCGCCCTGGGGACCACGTGGTCAGCACATGGTTCTTTAGGACCATTACAGATCCAAGCTGCACAACAGACGTGTTTCACGTCTTCTTAAATCTGCTCCTAAGTATGTTATTTTTAATGTTACTTATATCTGAGTAGTTTCTGAATTTTTCTTTTATTCGTTCTTATTCTTAATATACATAGATGTACAATGAAGTTGCTTCTAGCTATGTCCTGTGGAGTTGCTGAATTTGCTTATTTTTCTCCTAAAAGTCGTGGTGCTTTGATTGACTTCTGACCTGTTGGGCGTGATACGTTATTCTCGGGAATGTGTCATGGGACCTGCTAGAGTCTTCTGGGGACTTTCTCATCTGCGCTTGTTGGGAATATCTATCCCTGGGATTTCAGGGTCCAGCCTTTGTCGGGTCTGGGGGTCAGGACTGCATAGCCTCTGCCTTATTTGTTTGGAAGTTTCTGTCTAAAAGGTATGTCTTCCTTAAAGGTGATAGAATTCCCTAATAAAGAATAACTTTCTCGAAAAAACATTGTTGGGATTTTGCCCCAGATTTTCCGTTTCTTCTGCTAGCTCTGTGCATCGCGGTTTCCAGCATCTCCACCTTAGCCAAGTTGTAACTTCACAACATAAAATGCTTTCTGATTTTATTTGTGCGTTATTGGTGGATAACGTGTGTTTTCCAGCCTCTTTCTTCATCAATTTATCCAGGGGCCCATCAACCACAGTGATCTTTTTAAATAACCGTTTTCTGCCTTCATTCATTTCTTCTGTTGTCTGTTTCCTATTTCATCAATTTCTCCTGACACTTTTATTGTTTTCTTACTTCTACTTCCTCGGGTTTAATTTGCTCTATCTCCTGACTCCTTACGGTAGAAGGATATGTAACTGAATTCATGAATTTCTTATTTTTAAATCTGAAAATGGAATCAATACATTTGCTTCTGAGCCCCATGTTAGCTGCATCCCCCAAATTTTGACCCCTAAGTAGCCGAGAAGTTAGTCGCTAACTTCCGAACACGTGGGTGTCTATGTAACAGCTTTGTCGTTGCTGTGGGTTGTGACTCCCTGGAGGCTACAGATGATAAATAGCACCCTTCCGTCCTGGGAAATTTGTCGAGTTTGTTTCAGGTGCAGCTGGCAGTGAGTTTGGATGTGGCCCTCTGTGTTCTGCTGTTTGACGGCGGTGCCTGTAACTGCCAATCAGCTTGGAGGGGTGGGGAGTGCAAGCCACACCTCCCCCGCCCCCCACCCCCGCCCCCGACTTCCTTAATGTCCATGTCTAGATCTCTTGAAGTCCTCCCCTGCTGCTGTGGATTGTTTTTTCTTTTAATTTTGCTGATGCCTCCCTTCAAGCCTTTAAAAGATGAGCTCTGAATGTTTGGCTGTTCCTGTGTCTCGTGCACACGCTGAGCACTATTATGTTTTTCAATAAAATAATCATTTTTTTAAAATTTCTACTTCCGTGTGGAACTACTTGTCTTAGAGTCTTCCTTGAGAGCAAGTCAAGGAAGTGGTTTTTCGGTTGTGTGGCTCTTGGTTTTACTTTAACTTGTGTCTGCCTCTCCTTTAAGCTGCAGCTCCTGTTAACGGCACGTAACTGAGTCTCTTTTTCCATCCATCTGCCTCACTTTTCTGTGAGTGCTTTGTTCATGGGTGTCTAGAGCAGCACTGATGTGCTCTGTGCTGTGCACCGTCCCTCTTTCTGAGCTCAGGTACCCGGTCTGTTCTGTTCCCTCCTTCCTGTCTTTGGATTCGTCAAGCGTGTTTTACTGTGTTTTTTCTTCTGCTGCTGATTCTGGTTCTGCCTTGCTGAAGTATGACCATGTACAATAACACACCCCCACTCCGAGAGTCTAATGTAGGGGGCGTGGCTCTCGGCCACAGTCAAGAGGTGCAGCTTCTCCAACGACCCCAGCCCCCAGCCCCTCAGCTCTCGGCCAGGCACGTCCACCTTGACCCCCGTCCAACCCCTCGGCTTCCCCTTGCTACAACTCTGTGCCAGTCGTATCACCCATGCTGGTCTAGAGTGGTCCCTCCCCCTGGCCTGGCCGCCCACGTCACGCAGCGTCAGCGAGTCCTGTGACTTTGGCTTTGCTGCTGACTGTTCCTAATTCAGATCAGCCAACAGGACCTGTGGATGGCATGGTGTGTACACTCGCCCACAGGCGTGTGAGTGGGTGTCTCCCTGTCCCTAGGTGACACCTGGTCGTGGAATAGCTAGTCATGAGGCCAGTTCCCCTGAGCTTCAGAGAAGCTACTGACCACTTCAGAATGTCGGCTGTCCCTTCACCTCCCACCACCGAGGAGGGCCACGTGACCATCCCCTATCTTCCCAGCTCTGGGCTCTGGGTCTTCCAGGTCCTGACCACCCAGACGGTGTGAAGCGGCCTCTGCTGGGCTCCAGCTTGCACCCTCTGGAGGCCGGTGGGCGGAGCCCCTTCTCACGGGCCCAGCACCTGCTCGGGCTCTGCCCGTCTCTTGGAGCTCTTTCTAGCTCTTCCTGTCCTCGTTGCTGAGTGACAGCTCCGTGCACCTTCCCCAGCGCTTCTGCCCTGAATGCTCTTCAGCTGTTTCCCCCGCTCTGTGGTTCTCCTCTTTTTATTCTCATACATGCTTTGAAGAGCAAATATTTTGATTTTAATCAAGGCCCTTTTCAAAGATTCTGCAGTTCAAGTTTCTAACATCTGATTAAGAAATTTCTGCTTAACACGGGACCACTCTGTGCGGTTCTCGTGCTTTTCCTAAAAGCTGGGCATTTTTATGATTCTCGTGTCGCCGCACTATGATCCCTTTGAACTCAGCCGCTGTACAGGGGTAACTGAGAGCTCTGGGTCTCTTGGTGGACACACATTCTTTGCAGTGCTGTTTACTGAAATATCACCTTTTCCCATCAAATTGTCTTTGGCACCTTTGTCAATAGCCCACTGGCCACTGTTCTCTGGGTCCATTTCTGGACTTCCCCTGGGTTCTATGGATCTGGGGGTCTCTCCACCAACACCTCCATGTGGCTCCAAAGTCAGTCTTGGGAGCAGTTCCTGTGAGTCCTGAAAATTGTTCTTTCTTGAAGCCGTTTGGTCTGGTACAGTTCCTTGGCCCCAGATTGCTAGAAACCCCTGCAGGGACGTTGGTCAGGACCCCTTTAGAAGCACAGTGAGCTGACTCAGAATCCTAACTCAGCACAGCCCTTCTTCCTACTCTTGGTCCACGGTGTGTCTCTCCACTTGTTTGGCTTTTGTGGTGGCAGGTGACCACCCCTCAGTGTACAGGCCCTGGGACCTGGCAGGCTGCACATGCTGCTTACAGTTCAGACTCCCCAGATGGGGACAGTCTCCTGCATGGCCAAGAAGACGCCCTCTAACCAGTGGACGTGCTGAATATCGCCCAAGTATTGAAAGAGAGAGAAATGATGAAGAGCTATTCACACAGAAGCAGCAGAGCACAAAAGCAGACCAGAGAGAAAAGAGGACCAGAAATCTCCGGGACAAAGAGAAAGCAATCAATGTGAAGTGCCTGCTCCACTCCCCTTTGTCCATACTTTCTTTAAGGGACAAAACTCCCCAATAAAAAGACGCAGAGCCATCAAATAGGAAAAGCAGGCTCAGAGGGCCGCTGTCCACCTGGAAGTCACTGTGAGCAAGGGCATGCGTGTCTGAGACGGAGGAAACGGACGGTACACAAGCAGAGGGACACAGTGGGAGCCGGCCCGGCCCCGCCCATGTCAGACTGTCCTTCAGCAGCGCCATCAGGAGGACGGCATGCCAGTCGCAGACACGCAGGCATGGACATGGGAGGACAGAAAGCAGATGGTGACGGACGGGGAGAGGCGGGCGTCACCCACCCCAGCAGCATGGGGAGCCTCTGGACAGTAAAACACCAGGGCTGTGGCCCCAATGGACACGCAGAGTGTCCACCCCAAGAAGAGGGCACACATGCTTCCCAGAACATTCTCCAGGCTGAGCTCTTCAGCTCACAGGACAACCTGAACACATTCACAAAAATCCCAACCATCTCTGCAATGGAAGGAGTCAGGAGGCTGGTAAGAGGGGGACATGGGAGAGTCCACACACCCAGGGAGTGGACCACACCCTGAACCACCAGTCCAGAGGAAGCGAAGGGCTTCAAGGTACCTGGAAACAGTGAGACGGCTGTCCTAAGTGGGTGGGCAAAGCGATCCCAAAGGCGAGTTCATGGAAATCCACACCCACCTTAACAAGAGAAATATCTCAGAGAAGACACCTGAGTCACCGAATCCAAGGACTTAGAAAAAGAACAGACGAAGCACAAGCCAGCAGAGGGGAATAACAGGCACCAGAACAGAAATAAACCAAAATGGAAACTGCAGAATATGTCAATAAAACTGGGTTTAAAAAGTGAACAAAGTCAGCAAATCCTTACATGAAAGGGTGGGTTTCTGTTTGTTTCAACAACTTTTGAATCTGTGAACACACTTTCATTATTTGTCTTCATTAAGGATGATATGTTCAGACTTACAGTTTTATGTTTTTAATATTACAGATATGCTGTGCAGAAGAACAGGATATGATGCATAAAAGGACATATTTTTTGCAGTGCTGGTTTTGCATATTTCCAAGAGAATACGAGATCTTTCTTCTTTGGTGTCCTGGGCAGGAGACAGGGTGTATTAGTTTCCAGCTGCTGCTGTAACAAATCACCACCAACTGGGTGCATGAAAACAAAGCTGATTTATTTTCTTACCCTTCTGGAGATCAGAAGGCTGTTGGGCCCAGCTGGCAGGACTGTGCCCTTCTGTCCTGGAGGCTCCAGGGACCGTGTCTCTGTGCCTCTTCTTGCTTCTGGGCTGTCTGTGCTCCTTGGTTCCTTCCTGCATCTTCAGATCCTGAGAAAGCTCGTCCATCCTTCTTACCAAGCTGTATTCTTGAGTGGGACACTTCTGTCCCCCTTTCCTGTGCTTAAGCACTTTTGGAAGTAGAGTGGGCCCACCTGGGAAACCTCCCCCATCAAGGGCCTTCATTTAATCAGGCCTCCAATGGGCCTGGGTCTGGAAGCTGGGAGTGTTTGGGGCGTTTTCTGCCAGCCCCACTAATAGCGGGGGCTTCTATCTGAGGGTCCCGAGTCCAGTTGCTTTTACGCAGCCCACGGCCTCCTGCCAATGCCACCTCGAGTCATATGGTGCTGGCAGTCTAAGTTGCTCTTGTCTTGCTGGGTTGCGAGGATGACACGGCTGCTCTGGGGCCTCTTCTCCTCGGCTCTGGGCCTGGCAGCTTCCTGCTCTCTGGTGCCTCGGAAGGTTCTAGGCCAGCCCAGCCCTGAGCCCTCTGCAAGCAGGGAGTCTTTTGACCGTGCCCACCTTGGGCTTTTCTAGGTCAAATAGGAGTCCAGGAAGGGTGGGGCGGGGCAGCAGGACTCGGGCATTTTCCCCAGGTCCCGCGGAAAGAGCAATCGGACAGCAAACCAGGGGGACGCTCAGAAAACACTGCAGACGTCGGTGCCGGTGGCCGGGACCCTGCCCTGCGTGCAGGAGCTCTCTGGAGGAAGGCTCTGCTGTGGTCTGGAAGGGAGAGGCCCGCCCTCCTGCCCTCTCCCTGTCTCTTCTACTCTGTGAAGTGGCGGCCACCCCGCCTCTGGCCTGCAGGCTGGCCTAGCGAGCCGTTGTGGTGGCGTGGGCACTCGGTGCCTTCCTGACCCATTTCTGCTGTGGGCCACAGGCACAGGACAGCCCCGTGTTGAGCCTCACAAGTGTCTCTGCCTCTCTCACTGGATGGAGCTCTTGAAGCAGAATCAGGAGTCACCTAAGAAGTCAGGGACAGAGACTCAGATGGGCACGGACCCTAGGGGTCCCTACCTGGCCCACCTCCGCAGCCGCAGGCACCAGAGGGTGTCAGGCCGGGCCCCTCAGCATGGAGTCGCAGAAGTGCGGGGCACCATCGGGAGGGGAGGAAGGAGACGTGGCCAAGGTGAAGCTGGGCTTCCTCCCTGGGCCTGGGGGCAGCAGCCACCTTGACTTTTCCCATCAAAGGCCACCGTGTCCCAGTGGGGTAAACAGCTGCCTGGCTAAGGTCGTGACCAAAGCCACAGCTCGGCACTCGGGCCTCTCCACCAGGGACGGTTCCCAGGACCTGGGCTTCCTGGGCGGCCCCCACTCCCTGGGGCTCGTGAAACACAACTTTCCAACGTGGCGGGTCTCAGTAGGTGTAGACCGCCTTTCTGAGACCACAGGGTGAGAAGCATCCCAGGTGAGGGACCCAGTCCTGACCCCTGGGCCTTCTCGTTAGGATTTGGGCAGAGCCTGGGAGCCTCGAGGGTCACAGATCTGGACGACACAGTGGCCGCCCTGGGGTTAGGAGCACTGGTTTCCACACCCAGGGCCTGAGTCGCCCTGGGCAATCCGTGGGACAAACAGGCTGCCCGCGGGACACAGCACGGCTCTGTGGCCTCTGGCACCTCCTCTCAGCAGGCATCTTCCTGACCACTGGGCTCCCTTTCCAGATGGACAGACCTCTGTTCCCTGGGTAGCCCTGTCCTCTGTCCCCTCTGGGCCTGTCCTTCTCCTGGATAAGAGTGTCCCCTGGGGTTCTGACAGCCCCACTACATCCTGTCCCCTCTGTGTTCCTAGGAAGGGCAGGGAGCCTGGTCTGTCTGGTGCTGTCCCTGTACACCAATGACCAGGAACCTGGCAGAGGCTTCTGCCAACTGAATCGGGGGTCACATGGGCACAGGTGCAGCACCAGGGCCAGGGGTTTGTGCTTGATTCAGGCTCCTCGTCTGGGAGATTCAGGGACAAAGCCAGGTGCCTAGGGAGAGCTTCCTGGGCCCCACAGTTGGGGGTTCCTCTTGGTGAAGAGGCTCTGAGCTTGAGGATTACAAGAGAATTGTGGGAGAGAGACGGAGACAGAGAGGTCTCCAGGGCAAGGCCCATGTCCGGAGGCTGCACAGGGAGGGGTGACCAGCAGGAGTGGGAGCCGGCTTCCCAGGAGAGGGACTTGCCCCAGCTCCACATGGACCAGGACGCCTCTCCTGGAGAGGCCGTGGGGCGTGGTGCCGCTCAGGCTCAGGCTGACCAAGGGGCGGGAGAGCCCAGGTCCTCGTCAAGGAGCCGTCCCCGGACAGGAGCGTGAGCTCCGCGCCTGGCGCTGCAGCTGGCCTGACAGCCAGGCGGTTGGCGTGTGTGACGACACGAGGCTGGCTGGGGGAGAAGTTTATTGATCATCTGCTGCTTTACAGGGCATCAAACAACTGGCTGAAACACGTCTCTCCACAAATTGGCTGGATTTACGGCTGCTCTGCACTGAACAGATGGAGCCTGGGACACAGGCTGCCCAGCCCAGGGAGCCTTCTGCTCTCTGTTCCCCCAAGTGCCGAGGCTGGGGCCAGGGCACGCTGGCCCCCACCGTGTGAGTGGAGGAGGACCCCAGCTTTCCACAGGTGGGATCCTGGGAGCCAGGAGCCAACTTGGGACGGGGGTCGGGGCTCCGGAGTGTAACATGGAGCCCCCGGGCCTTTCTGCAGACCAACTGGTGTTTTATTTTGCAACAAATACGTCATCAATTTGCTGTCCCAAGGATCTGGGTCACACAGAAATGCAGGAATAAAGGCCCATTTAGCATTGTCCTTAACAGCCCTGTGATTCCGGAAACCGCAGACTTCCATTTCTTCCCAGGGTGCTGTTCCTAGGTCAAACCCACAAAGGCACCGTTGAGGAGCTCTGGGGACGGGGGGCTGCTGTGCCCGCGGGGCTGTCTGTGCCATAAATATTCATGTGGGGAAGAAGACAAAGAAACTGAGGTTCAAGTTCAGGCCACGCTGGAGCTGCAGAGGCCCACAGAGGAGCACCTTCCCGGTACCCGCCCCAGCAGGGCCCTCAGACCGGAGCCCTGTTGGGCCTGCTGGGGCGGAGCTCTGAGATGCGGGGAAGAGAGGGGCACCATGCAGAGATCCCAGCACCAAGTGCCTCGGGAGGACCAGAGGGGACCAAGTCCTGGCTCCATCCTCACAGCGAAGGGAGAGTTAGAACCAAAGCAGCAGTGTCACAGGCAGGCCTGGAGCTGGCCCTGAGGGGACGCATCAGCCAGCTGCCACCGCCCCCCCAAGGAGAGGCCGAGCTGACAGTCAGGAGCGTCTGCCCCAGCGAGGCGCTGCGGCCTGAGACCTGGAGGGCGGACAGCTGTGGAGCCTCTCTGTTGGTGTCCTCTCTGGACAGCGTCCTCGGGAGCCACACACTGCAGGGACAATTAACAGTCATTTTGTGACTGTCGGGGACTGAGAGTGGATTAGCTCCAGGGTGAGGAATCTCCAAGGGCTGCAGTCTTAGGGACAACCCGTGCTCCTGTGAAGTTTACCTCCAGGAACCCCTCTGGATTCTCACAGCCGAGCCTTTGGGCAGGAAGAGGGACAAGTGACCAGCGTTCTCCGCAGCAAAGACCCACTCGGCAGGGGATGGGCATCTCTCCACCGTGGATGCCCTAGACTTCCTGTCACACCTAAGGGGGCAGAGAGTCCGAGGCACTGTGACAGGCACAGCCCAGGGCCAGTCCACAAGGAGACTGAGGCTGAAGGTTAGGCCCCTTTATCCCGTGGGTCCCCAGATGCCCACCACACAGGAGGTGCAGCCAGGGCAGCCAGCAGGGCTCCGGAGGGACTCGAAGCCTGGAACCCAGATTAGCACGAAACCTCACCCCCAAATGGGTATTTAACTCAGTTCCTAATGATAGATACATTGTACTCAGCTTTAAAAAGAAAAGAAAAAAACGGATACAAGCTGGGCTGGGGGTCTCCAGAGAAAGAGTAGGAGCTGGTCCATAAGCACGAGATGGATCAGAAATCAGCGCACACCCTGTTGGTGTCTGAAGGCCCACGGTCGGCCACAGCAAGCCTCAGAGGAGGAGCCGGGTGCAGCCAGAAGGGCTGAGCCACACACAGGCCCACCGTATGGGTCCCATCCTGCTCTGTGGGCCCGGGGACCAGGGACAGCCAGGGCAGGAGAAGGACATCAAGCTAAAGCAGTCCGTTAGCTCCACCTCCTCCCACCAGCGTGCTCTGTGAGGGTCAGCAGTGGGCTGGGTGGTGCCCCCCACAGTGGTAAATTCCATATGTCACCTTGAGGGGGCCACAGGTGCCCACAGGACATTGAAGATTAAGTCTGGGTGTGTCATGAGGGTGTTTCTGGAAGAGGTTAACGTTAGACCTAGTGGACTGGGCTAAGCAGATGACCTCCCCAGCATGGGTGGCCACCATCCAATCTGTCCAGGGTCTGGGTAAACCAAAAGCCTGACTCGGCTCTGCCTGATGTCCGCAGCCAGACCTCCATCCTGCCCTCGGACCTTGGAGCTCCAGGTTCCCAGGGCTTCTGACTCGGACTGGGTCTAACCCGTGGGCGGTGGTTCTCAGGCCTCTGGGCTTGGACGAAGCTCTGTGACCAGCACGGCCTGCCCTTCAGCTTGCAGACCACAGATCATGGGATCAGTCCCCATGGTCACGTAAGCCAATCCTCCAAAACAAATCTCTCTCTACGTGTCTACAGATGCATCCTGCATCTCCAGGGAGTCCTGCCTAGTATAGATTTTGGTACCAAGTAGTTCTATGGGAACAAAATTTTAAGACCGAGTTTCATAAATCGATTCTGGGGTTTCTGGAATAGCCTCTATAATCTGATTAGTTTCAAAGACACTAACGGCCCTATATCTGGTAATAAAGAGAGCTCCGTGAGACTGGGGCGTGAACTGATTGTAGAGACAGGTAAGATATCTGCATTGTGTACTCCTGACTGTCCACTTGTAAGAAACAAAAGCTGGGTGGGTTTGTATCTGATCATTTCAAATATTTAAAGAAAACTAAGACATACGCCGATGCTGCTTGTTGCTTCTATTTTTGGACAAAGTGGTAAGAAAAGAAAAAAACTAATATACTTGGGGATTTGAATTCTTGCCATAAGCAGCGTGTGAGTTCCCCCAGATCTCCTAGGGGTGCATGAAGGGAACCCAGGCTTTTCAGCCCCCGGCACTGAACCTGCTGAAAATCAAACATAGATCTCATCCCGTGAGAGGCTGAAGCGCCATGCAGGTGGACTCCGGCCCTGCAGGGTGTCCACTCCAAAGCGAAGGCATTGATTCAGAAAGGATGGGACCCATTATCTCTACCAGGACACATGGAGCCCCCAGATTCCAATGGGACTTGGGCTGTGGAAGTGAGGTCCTTGTCCTCCACAGAGCTGGCCTCGCCACCCCAGTGCCACAGGATCACCTCTACAGTGCTTCAGCCTCTCAACCTCCATCCAAGGGGACTGGCCAGCAAGGCAGAGGGAACGAGAGGTGCTGCTCCCAGGACCCTACATCCCACTTCTCACTCACAGAGCCTCACCAGCAAATGTCACCGGGGCAAGGGTCAGGTGATCAAGACCCCTGAGACCCCTGGCTGCAGGGTGACAGGCCCCTGAGCTGTGACAGTGCCCGTGTGCTGTGGGCCTTGCCACCTGGGAGTGCTGCTTCCCGTGGCCTTGGGGACGGGGATGGAGGAGGCAGCGTCCACTGGGTCAGTGGCTGCACACCTGGGGCTGGGTGTGTCCGTTTGCCCAAGCAGGAGACACATCTGGCAGAGCAGCTGCCACCCGAGTCCCACCCGTGAGCGGGTGGCCACGGCTGCCCTCCAGGACTTCCTCACCGCCTGGGAGGGAGCGGACGGGTGGCAGCCCCTGCCTCCCAGGTCCTGGGAGGCTCTGCTCCCACGGGGACTGTAGGAGTTGTCTGTGCTCCACCACTTCCTGGGCCTCAGTTCCCACGGCTTCCGCCCGTCCTTGCCCCCTCGGGAGCCCTTACCCGCCAGTCTGGAGCCCCGCGTGGGGATTCCGCCGGGTGCTGCGTATTCCTATTCTGACGTTTCCTGGAGAAGCAACAGCCGCGCGGTGGGTTCAGAGATCTGTTGGACCCACTGGGAGGCAGCCCTGAGTTGAAGCTCCCTGGGGGCCCCCTGGCTGGAGGGCTGCCATGGTATTTGGCTGTCCTGGGTCAGTGTCTGCCCAGAGCCAGGGCCCAGCGTCCCTGGAAGGTCTGACTGATGCCTTCTTCCCTGTGCAGTGACCCTGGTGAGGTCGCTGGTCCCTTTGGATAAGGCTGGAAAGGGGGGGCGTACCAACCTCTAGCAGTGGGGCGGGGGCTTCCCAAGGGGCTCGGGCTTCCCCTGGCTCCAGGGCTCTGGCTCTGTTGCGGGTCCAGCTCTGGGATCCACTGAGGCCTGTGACTCGCCATTCTTAGGATGCAGAGCAGACTGTGGTTCCTAGAGCCACAGCTTTGCAGCTTGTATAAATCAAGGGGGACGCAGCGGCTCCTGGCTGCTCCATTCCTGAAACGCAGGACCGATCCCCAGAGCCCCGGATCTGTGCGTCAGAGGACCCCAAAGCTGGCGCATCAGGGGCTGTGTCTCCATGTGGCCGTAGGAGGCGGTGATGTGCCACAAGGGGACCTGAACACTGCTCCTTCCCTGGGTCCCCTCGTGAGCTGGCTCCTGCCCCCGCAGTGGCTCAGGGTGGAGTCCTGCGAAATACTGAGGTGTTGTCTTCTTGTTTTGCTGTCAGGGTCACCTGTTGTGGCTAATAATGTGGTGTGGATGTCCCTTCACTCATCGCCTGGGACAGTGTGACTGTGGCTCCTGCATGAGCCCGAGGAGGGAGTGGCCTGTCCTGGTACACCCAGGGCTGGAGACCCTGGTGCTGTCCTGTCGTGAGGGGGAAAGGGGCTGTGCCAGCCGGCCCCCTCCTGTCGGCACCCGAGGCATCTGGCCTTGCCCACGTCCACACTGACGTTGGTACCGTGGATTTGAATTTTTTAAGTCTCATTGGTGTGTGTCAATGTCTCTCATTAATTTAAGGAGGAGTGAGATTAAATTCTTCCCTCCGTCCATTGAGCTTTTGTTTCCTCTTCTGAATTGAATATTTATATCCTTTGCCTAGATTTTTTTTCAATTTTTTATTGGTTTGCAAGAATTGTTTACATATTCTAGATTAAAAAAAAAACGTTTCATTGGATAAAATATGTGTTGCTTTATCCTTGATGGTGGTTTGGCTGGATAAAGGATTGAATCTTGGTGCAATGGAATATATCATTCGTTTCCTTTAGTTTTTATGCTTCTGTGTCTTATTAAAGAAATAAGAACATAAATAAGAATTTAAAAGGACATTTTCTTCTAAGATTTTAGAGTTTTGCTTTAGCATTTAGATCCTTATGCCATCTGGAATTCGTTTTTGTGTGGTTTGGGAAAGGGCTCCATTTCATCTTCCCATATGGCTGGCCAGTTGTTCCCGCACCATCGGTGGACTGGCCCACCCATCCCTCTCTTGTTGGTAACGAAGTCTTCATCGCGAGCCAAGTGTGCACGGGTGTTTGCAAATGTTCTGGGCCTCTCTCCCGCCTCCCTGGTGCGCTGACACACTGCTGCCCAGAGCCACCCCAGTCCTTCTGTCTCTCTGCTGTATTTATTTCTGTCTTGGATGTGGCAGGATAATCTGTTCGCAAGCTTGTCTTTATTTTGGTTTGTTTGTTTACTGAATCTCTTCCTTCCTTTCTCTTCTATAAATAAAAGACTTTCCCTGGGCTGGGCGTGGCTCAGCGGTAGAGCACACGCCTCGCACTCGCAAGGCCTGGGTTCCATCCCCAGCACCCTAAAAAAGAGGAAAAAATTTATAAAGGACTTTGTGAGTTGCTAACCTGGACCACGGCTCCCAGGGCACCCTGGCGGCTCTGCAAGGGGAGTACCTTGATGGCATCGGGGCCAGGTGCATGTCCAGGTGGGCAGGCCCCCTGCTGTCTGGGTTGGGTGGAGTGTGGCCTGCGGTGTGGACACATCCACCCCAGAAGCCGGAGTCTGCCAAATAACAGAGGCAGGAAGGGACGTGAGGTGCAGGGACTCTGTTGCAGAGCTGGATACACCAGAACAGGGGTCGTATCCATAAAGAGGACAAAAGCCACCTGAGAACAGCCACCCAAACCAGACGCTGCCCCAGCACTTGGGGACTCTGGCCAGGCCCTCACAGCCACCTGCAGGTCCCTGTCGGTGCTTTTGTTGATTTTGGGTACTGGGGTTGCTGGGCCTTAACCACTGAGCCGCCCCCCAGCTCTTTTGATTTTTTATTTAGAGACAGGGTCTTGCTAAGTTGCTGAGACTGACTTTGAACTTGCAATCCTCCTGCCTCAGCTCCCTAAGCTGCCAGGGCTAGGTCTCTCATTCTTGAGACAAGAAAACTCAAACATGGAGGTGGTGGCTACTATCAGATGAGCTACTTACTCAGATGGTAAAACTGGGGCCCAAAGCCTGGGGTGACAGTTGGTGCTCCCAAACACTAGCACACACCTCGACAGCATTTGTGTGCCTGTGAGGTTCGCACACGCGCATCTCCATTTAATTTTTATTGGAAAGAAACCCTTTAGCATAGTTAACATATCAAACACTTCAAAACATTATTTATTCTAAGAAACCCTGCAGAGATGCCCTCTCCTTCCCAGAGGCAGAGCCTATTAACAAATTTCAGCAAACTTCCTAGAAATCTTGCCGCAGGAATTTTTCTGCATTTTTGCGTGTGTGTGATTACTTATAAATCACCCTTTTAAAAACATTAATAGCAGCATGATGTCCACCCTGTTTTGCATGGCTTTTCTCACTTAGCGAGACATTTTGGAGATGTGACTTTAATCTGTTCTCTTTTAATAGCTCAGTGATATTCCACAAGCTATTTACCCAGGCCCATGTGGGAGATGCTTCAGTAGATTCTGGGCACTTGTGGTTATTAAAAAGTGGAAATCTCTATAACGTGTAATACTCATGTGCTCCCAGATTGTTTCAATGCTTCAAGAGCAGGGCCCCAGGGCCTCCCGGAGAAGAGAATGGAGGGTCAGGAGGGCAGGCTTGGCCAGAAGTCACTTGTGGCCTCGGGCTTTGCCCACACCCTGACCCTCTGTGCTCTGGCTGCACATCTTTGGCTGGGAGCTGCTTCCTGGGCCCTGCCTGGGGATCTTCATTTTTGGAGGGGGAGTTTTAATACGGTTTTATCTAGAGTGTACTTTGCATCATTAAGATCAGCATCTCAGCACCTACGGGTATAATCTGACTCCAAATGTTGAATCCCTTGGTTCCTGAAGAACCTCACTTGATCAGGGTGCTTTTCCTTTTTCTCACCTCCTCCTCTTTGTTAATGTCAGATGTAGAATTTTTGCCTCCATACACCCAAACTACATGCCTCTTGAACTTTGTGTGTGTATATCATATTTTGAATATGTTTGGTTCCAAGCCTGAAAGAGAATGATCTCCAAAAAGCATAAGTCACTTCTGCATTACTTATTATTAGAAGTTCTAAAAGGATTCAATTAAAAGTTTTCATGGCAATGATGATTTAAAAGAAAGTAGCTACTGGATAATTTTCTCAATTTTAAATATGGAAATTGGTCTATTCAGACTTAGAATATCATCTAAAATAAATTTTTGGTCTCCTCTTTCTATGTGGGTCTATAAGCCCCCCACCCCACATCTGTGTGTTCTGCATCTGAGAATCCAACCACGTATAAATCAAAAATATGTGCAAGCAATTGACCCTTTACTGAATATATAGATTTTAAAAAATCATCTCCCCTAAACAATGGAGTGTAGCACACATTTGCATTATACCAGGTTTGACAGTGGTCTGGACATGATTAAGTCTATGGAAGGATCACCTGGGCTGTCCTCCAGCACTGGCCATGTGAGATGAGGGGCACAAGGACCCAGAGACACATCAAGACAGGTAGGTACACAGACAGACAGAGAGACACACACACAGAAAGACAGAGACAGAGACAGACAGACACAGAGATAGACACAGAGTCAGACACAGAGACACGTAGGGGCACACACACACAGACACACCTAGACACACAGACACAGAGAGAAACACACACACACACACACACACACACTCTTCAATAACCCCCTACCTGCTTCTCCAGGGTCTTGAGGTGGTGCTGAGGAAGCACCTCCCGAGTCCGTGGGCAGCTTGCGTCCTGCTCTGACCCAGCTGTGTCTGTGCACCTCCCCTGAGTGTCCCCGGGGACAGTGTGGCCACACACTCATGGGGTGTCCAGGAAGCTCTCTGGAAATGCTCTTGGGTGCTTTGTCGGGCCCCGCCCTCCCTTCTGTTTTCCACGTCTGTTTCCCAGTTGGGAGACGACTTGCTTGCCGGTGGCTTGTCCTCAGCCTCTGTGCCGGTCACGACAAGGCCCCGAGCGCCCGGCCATGGTGTTGCGCCTCCCAGACACCTGGAGAGAGTCCCCAGGTGTGCCTCCTGAGCAGGCCTGGGCTTTGTGACAGCATGTGGCCTGCTCTGCACACGCCTGGGACTTGGTGGGCCTCTCTGTGTGCAGAGTGGACCTGGACACACTGCCTGCCCGGGCCCCTCGAGCTGTCTGCCTGGCCTCACACAGCACATGAGTCGCGTTCCCTGGAGCAGGAGTCTGGGTGCGCAGCGGTCCCCGTCCCCTCTGCTCTGACACTCTGGTGTTCCCCGGTCCTCGAGGCTCTTGCATTATCCCTCTGACGTTTTGGAAGCCGACTGCCCCTCACTGGCTCCTTTACGTCCTTGGTTTTCACCTTTACAACCCTCGGAAGCACCTCAGGAGCCTGTGCCTGCCCTTGCTGTCCTGCCATGGCAAAGGGAAAGAGCGACTGGCTTGTGTGTCTGCCAGGTGTCCCCGCGGCCTGGTTCTCCTGGTCAGGTGTTGAGGGCCACATGCTTGTTGTTTCATTAAACAGAAGGGGGGAGATGTTGAGGGCCACAGCCCAGTCGGGATGGCGCATGGCATTTTTGCCAGAATGGAGTTCTCGCGGGGATTCCTGGGGAGTTCGCGTTGGTTGGGGAAGTGCCGGAGGAGGGATTTCCGGAGGAGGGATTTTCTGGTTGGTGTGTGGTATGTCCCAGGAGAAGGCCGCATGCGTGGCGTTCGCGGGAGTTCGGAAATAAAGTTTGTTCCTGCTTCAGTGGCTCATGATTTGTGCCCAGCCAGACTGCGGCAGTCAGGTACTGCGCCAGGACGTGACGGCTCCCCTCTGACCCGGAAGGTGTGAAATGTGGGCCTTTCCGCCTTTGCCTGTAGGTTCACTGAACCAGGTGTCTCACTGCTCTGCCTCTGCCCATGTGTGCCGCTTCCGTCCCCACTCAGGGCACAGCCGCTGCCCACGGAGCCAGCGTGTGCTGGGCAGGTGGCAAGCCTGGGAGTGCAGTGCTTCCGGTGCCCTTGGTGCAGGAGGCCACGCCACCCAGCTGTCCCTGAGTATGTCCTGGACACTCGTGCAGTGACACAACCACTGGTGACGGTTCCTCGGGGCATGTCCCATTGACCAGCATGCAGGACTCGCACGGGCAGTTCATGTCATTCCTAAGCAAAAGAAGGCACTCCCCGCCACCTGCTCAGCACCAGGCTCACACCTGCTGGCCCGCTCCACGATCCATGGCTCCCGCTCACCCCTGACCTCTTCCCTGCAGCCTGCAGGCCCGAACGCCTCCCTGCCCGCCCCACGTCTGCCTCCTGTAATCAGCATGAGCCAGTCGCCCAGCAGCACACGGCCCCTCCTCCCCCTTGTAACAGTCCCTTGGTCATCTTAAAACTACTCTACCAAGGTGTCATTTGCATACTACAAATGACCACTTTTGAAGTTATAAACTTTAGTGATTTCAGCATAGTCGCAGAACTTGGAGACAATTGCCACCATCTAGTTTTAAAACATTTTCATTACCTAGAACGAAATATCACGTCCATTAGCCATGGCTCTCACTGTCCCCTTCTCCTGGCAACCACCGGTCTATGACCCGTCTCTAGGAATCCATCTGTGCTGGAAATTTTATGTAAATGGAGTCACTGACGCATGGTCTCTGTGGCTGGAGACGCTCACTGTGCAAACCGTTTCTGAGGCTCGCCGTGGTGTAGCCTGAGAACGTGCCGGTATCAGAGTTCTCTGCAGAAGCAGGACGCACGTGCATCTACGGTGATGAAGACAGGAGTGGTAAAGTCCCTAAGCTGGAGTCCCAGGAGAGCCAGCGTGAGGGCCTGTGAGCTGGGGGCTGACGGCACAGACTTCGCTCGGAGCCCGCAGGCCAGGAGCACTGAGGCGGAGACCCGCGTCCCAGCTCCAGGACTTGGCAGAGCTGCCCTGACCAGCACGCACCTTCTTCAGGCCTGGGTGGGTTGGAGAAGCCTCCCACCCTGCAGAGAGCTGCCCATCTTCCCCCTGCCACAGCCAGTGCTGGCTGCTCCAGAAGCGCCTCCCAGACACGCCTGGAGAGGGTGTCCAACGGCTGTGTGGGCCCCTGAGGCCCAGCCACAGTGACGCCTGGGTTGACCTCATGGTAACTCACCTTCCCGCCAGCCATCTAGGAAGCTTCCGGTTTCCCTTACCCAAGCCCCCTCTTGCTGGCCCAGTCGTTCTCACCTCACTGCTGGGTCTGGAGAGTATCTGCTGTGATTCTGATTTAAAGTCCTTCAGCATCCTTTCAGGTGCCTCTGGCCATCTGTACCCTGACGTCCATGCTCATTTGGTGATCTGCCCCGATGTTTGACTTCTGAGAGCTCCCTCCGTGATCTGTAAAGTCCGCGTGCTTTGTTGCTTGTGTCCACTAAAGTCTCTGCCGTTAGTTCAGTGACCACCTGATGCTGTGGCCGAGCTGGCCTTGATACTGGCCCTGTGGGTCCCACAGCCTTCCAGAGGGCGTCTCTGTACCCAATGGGGGAGGATTTCCAGGCTCGAGTGTCCCAGCTCTGCCTCTGATCTCGCTTCCTGCTTGTGCCTCAGATTCTGCCGGACACAGCGCTCAGGCCTTCTCGGGCCACCCCGGGCACCTCCAGAGACCTGCTCAGGCTGAGTCTCCGTTCCCCCGACACGTGGGGAACCTCGGGTTCTTTACCCTTGGGCCTTCCATCTTGCTCTGACGCCTTGTGGGTCTCTCCCTCGCTCCAGCTGGCATCGCGGCCCACCAGCTGGTGCAGAGGTCCTGGGTCAGCCCCTGCTGTCCTCTGGGTCCCCCTTGCTCCTGGTGGCTCTTCAGGTTACTCTCCACACACCTGTGAGGTCCGTGTGGGCCGGGCAAGCTGGGAACAGGGCACTCGGCCGGCCCTCTGAGGCTCCTCACCCTGGCATCCTCGCCATCTGTGCTCTGGTTGCTCCTCGGGCCCCCTCCCATCCTCTGGGCAGTGGTGCTGCCCTTCAAGGCCGTGGTCTCCATATGTGGTCAGCATGGGCGAACAGAGGCGGCCAACCCAGGCCTCAGCACACAGAGGACACGTTTCCGGCTCAGGAGGGCTGGGTGCATCTGAGCCAAGCTCTTTCCACCTCCAGGCCACTCAGGGTCCCCAGAGTTCTCTGGGCTGTTGGTGGATGGAGGAGACAGAGCTGGGTGCTCCGGTGGGGGTAGGGGGCCAGGAGGGGTGGCACCAGCTTTCCCTCCGCATGAACAGGTCCAGAGCCGCAGGAAGCAGAGCCATGCAGTCAGCTCACGTCTGGGAAGAAGGCTCTCCACGGGCCCTGGGGGATGTGAGCCAGGCTGAGTGGCCAGGCCTGGGCTCTGACCCGCTGCACCAACACCCCTGTGAGTCCACCTATTTTTGTTATTATCACGAATATTTATAGCTGATACTTAAGTTTAGCACTTAATATACAAAGGTCTAATCTCAGTCTCTCATATATTAATACAAATAATAAAAATTAAATACCAGTAAGGGATTTTCGGGCTGCAGAGCAATTTCATGCCTGCATTCTCTGGAAGCTTCCCTTGATTTGGCCTTATTAATTCCAGCACTTATGGGCTGGGGACGCTGCGAGCCACTTTATGTTGCCGAGCTGCGCCTTCTATTCGTGCCCAGGGATCTGTGCCGGCCTGGGCCCTCCCAGGGAACGCTGAGGCTCCTGAACCAGGACAGGACCTCTGCGAGGGATTCAGCACAGCCATGAGCCCCCACCAGCTCCTGTCCTCCAAGGTAGGCCACCCTGTCCTGTTAGAGCCTGGGCAAAGGTCCAGTAGGGCAGAGCACTGGCCTCCAGCTGCCCAGCTGAAGAGTCCCTGCCCTGGGAGACCCAGGTGCCCAGCTGTACTGGCCAGCCTCATTCTGAGGCTCCTGGCATCTGTGTTGCAGCCAGGTAGATGCCCACTGTCCCCAGCTGTACTGGCCAGCCAGTCCTTATCCATGTCTGGGGGAAGGCAGAACTGTGATCAATTTCCCCAAAATGTAAATTGTATTAAAAAAATCCATACTTCCGGAGGCTTGGTAATAAGGCCATAAATCATGCTGGGAAGCAGCACTTGGGTGGAGAACAGATGTCTTATTTGTGGGGCGTGGGGAGGGCCTCTCAGCCCCTCCTGGCCCTCGGCCACCTCCCTTCCCCAGGGCCTCTCTTAATGCCACATAAGGTGGTGGAGGTAGGCTGGTCCTGCACCCTTCACTTGGCCGGTCTCACTCCCAGAACCCTGGCTCCCATTACGGACTTGCACACACTCACCACTGAGCACAGTGGTCAGAAAGCCAGGCGGACCTGTAGCTTGTGGCAGGTGGTCAGGGCAGCCAGCCTGGCAGGGGTGGCACTGAGTCATGCCAGGGAAGAACCAGTACAGTGTGAGCCAGCAGATGCTCAGGGCTGGGTGCTGGAGGGAGGGGGCTGGAGGCATCCAGACACTGTGGGTTCCCCTGGACTGCTAGGTCTCTGCTGCTGCCCGGGAGCAGCAGGCTGCTGGCTGAACCAAATCTCCTCACTGGAGCCAGGAGGAGCCCCCTGGGGGCAGGCCACCTTCCCAGGGCCCCAGGAGATGAGGGCTGAGACAGGGCTGGCTCCCCGTGAGGGGCCTCCCAGAGGACCTTGCTGCTGGTATGCAGCCAGGAGGAGGAGCAGTGAAGGACCCTGTGCTGGGGTCACCAGACTCAGCCACCCACCGTGCATGGTGCTCTGGGTGCCCTGAGGTCAGGGGTAAGGCCATGGGTTCCAGAAGGCACTCCCTACCCATGCTCAACACGCCCCCTAGAGTCAGCTACCCCAGGAGCAGTGTTGAGAAGGGTGAGCACAGCCCCTCCAAGGTGCAGTGTTGACGGGTGGGATCCACACAGAAGGTTCCAGAACAGTCCCGTGCCCCCAGACCACCTCCCCATCTCTGGGGGCTGTAGGCTCTGCCCCGGGCTGAAGCTCACGTCTTTTAGAGATTGTGGCCACAGGTAGACACTCAAACTGCAGGTGGCAGTTCCTGGCAGATAAACCTGAGAATGGAATGGAACCTTACAAGACATCGCCAAAGAACCAAGGTAACAGTGAGCGGGAAACACCAGGGTCCTGTGTCTCTCCACTGGGTTCTCCCAGTAGCGAGAGATGTCCATGGCAAATTGTCCAGCAGGCAGGGTCGCAGGGCCTCCCGGGCCTGACCCAGTGGCCCGGGCCCCGCAGCCCTCCTTGCCCAGCCTGACGGAGGCCCCCGTGGGACTCAGTGGAAGTTCTGGCCCCAGAGCCACAGACCAGCTGAGAAGATCTTCACCCGAGGCCGCGCTGGAGTCTGTGGGTCCTGGGTGCTCCGTGACGGTGACCCTCTGAGAGGACGAGAGGCACAGACAGGCACGAGAGACGCCCGTGGTAAGGGCGGCAGAGATCACAGCAAGCCAAGGAGGCCCAGGTGGGCACACCACAGGAGCCGTGGCCCGCAGACGCTGCCCTGGCCTCAGAGGCGCCAGCCCTGCCACAGCTGGACCCGGGCGTGGCTCCAGCACGCGGGACACACTTCTGCATCTGTGCCATTGTTATGGCAGCCGGGGAAGCTTCCTCCCTGAGCCTCATGCGGCTTCCTACAGCACTCAGCCTCCGCAGCTGCTCTAGAAAGCTCCTGCACGGGCCCTGATGGGCTGCTGCTCTGTCCCTGCTGGGCTGCGGGTCTGGGGTGACGCTTTCAGGGGGTGAAGGGACCCCCGACGGGAGGATTCTGTTCAGATGGAAACTCCATTCCCTGCTTTCCGACCGGGCCCCCTCCCGGGCGTCTGGCTTGCTGCTCTCCACGTGCCTCCTCCAGGCCCATTTTAAACAGAATCCATCAACAATCAGAGCGTGAGGCGTCAGCCCAGCTCCAACAAGGGGGACAGGGACGACTGCTGAAGGGTGTCTCCCGCCGGAGACACCGGCCGCCCAGCTGCTCCAAATGGCTCCTCTTCCCCGGCTCTGTCCCCCTTCTTAATGGCCACGATGTCCCCCGAGCCTCGAAACTGGGACAAGGAATTTTTGTGCAGAGGAAAGCTGGGCCGCCCAGGCTCCGGGGACTGGAATCCATTTCCCGCCTCTTGGGCAGGTTCTGAGTGAGGGGCCAGGGCTGATGGCACCAGGGACCCGCAGAGGAGGCCTCTCCTGTGGGGCACAGGGAGGTGCCACTGGTAGGTGGACACAGCTCTCAGGGCCCATCTGGAGCAGAGCCAGGGACTGGGCAGGGAATCTGGGCAGGAGGCTGAGGGCTTCGTCAGAACCTTGGAGCACAGGCGGTCCCCGCTGACTCTGCTGGACTCCTGGATCTGAAGAGAGCCCAGAGACCTGGCTGTCCTGGCCAGCAGGTGGTTCAGCTTTGTAGCTAGACCTGCGGCAGGAGGCGCCCAGCCTGTGCGGATGTTCTGATGCCCCCGTCCTGTGAGAGGGAGAGCTTCATCAGAACCATCAGGACGGCTCTCGAGCTCTGGGCTTGCACTGTGTGTCTGGTGCTGCCTGGGGACCTCCCTCCTGTGGCAGGAAACAGTGCAGCGTCCAGCCTGGGGGCATGAAGCCTGGCTGTGGGGTTTTGCCTCTGCCCACTGGGACACTTGGGCCTGCCACCCCCAGGACCCCTGGAGATCTAGCCAGAACACCGGAGCCCAGCCCCCATCTAGAGCTGGACCAGCAGGGACGCCAGCACAGCCCCGAGAGCAGAGCCAGGGGCCAGGCAGGGCTGCCGTCTCCCGCGGGCAGGGGGCAGGATGCCAGGGGCACGAGTGCTCTGTGTCTGGGCCCGTGGCTTGGAGGTCACCTGGCCTGGCCTGAGAAGAAGACCCATTCCTGCTGCCCTCAGTGAGCCCATCTGTGCCCACCTCATGAGACTGTCCCAAGGGCCAGGCAGAGCTCCTTGGGTGGGCGGGACGGAGGCTGGGGATGCAGGACAGGCAACGTCAGAGAGGAGAATGGGGCCGAGGGTGGGAGGGGTCTCTCTGGCACTCGGGGCTGGGGGAGGGGCATCTTGGTCCAGGCAGGGGCAGGGGTCTGACCCCCAGTCACCCCCTTCCAGGGCTCATCAGGCCCCTTGGTGCCGAGGGCACTAGATGAGCAGACAGTGCACATGGGCCCTGTCCTCCTGCAGGGCTGACCTCCACGGGGGGAGATGCCATCCTGGGGCTGTGTCCCTGAGCGCTGCGTTGGCAGGTAGGGGTGGGGATAGTCTCTGGACGGAGGCAGGGCCCTGACCAGAGGAAGCAGCTGTCCATGGCTCTGGGACGCTGAGGGGACCCGTGGTCCTTGCTCCCTGAGCCAACGCAGCTGGGGGTGATTTGTGCGGTGCTTCCCCGTCACAGGGAGAAAGGAATCGACGTGTGACCCAGCTGTGACCATGGACCACTGTCACACAGGAGGCAAGACCCTCTGCACTCTTCACCCAAAGCTGGTGAGCACAGCAGGAAGGTGCAGGGGAGCCGCAGTCGACCCGGGACTCGAGCTTTCCCTAGAAGGACGTCACAGGACAGTGGGAGTCGCGTTGGCTGGAGCGAGACGGTGGAAGGAGCTCAGCTGGTCCTGCAGCACCTGCCAGCTTTCCCTGCTCTTGACGGGAGCCCAGTTCTCATCTTGCACTGGTCCCACGGATTATGTCACATGCCCTGGCTCCAAGGCACACCCTCCTGTAGCCGTCTGCCCCTGAGAATGGCTTGGGCCAAGGTCAGGGTGACAGCTGGAGGAACTCGGCCTCTGACGGCAAGTGCCCCAAGCAGAATTCCTAGCAAGTGAGGCAGAGGAGACAAGAAGGGGGCGGAGGGCTGGCTGAGGAGCCCATGCCTGCTGGACAGCGCAGCAGTGCCCCTGGCTCCCTGCCCCTTAGTCGCCCGTGGGCCAGAGCCTGCTGTACTAAGGAGGGAACAGAAGTTGGCCACCAGGGTCCCTGTTGGCTCTGCTCTGGGCCACAGGGTGCAGCTCTCCACAGGAGGACAAGGCTGGGGCCAGGGGACAGCTGCACACAGCCCCAAGGACACACTTCTGTGGAGAGACGGACCCTGGACCATGATCCAGAATGTGGCAGTGAGCTTGGAGGTCCTGTCCAGGAGCCCTCGGAGAGGCGTGTGGGCACAGTTCCCGGGGCTGCTGCCCCTCCAAGGACCCTGTGCTGCATGCAACCTGTGGCTCAGGACTTCCCCTTGGCCATCAGGTAAAGAGAGAGCAGGACAAGCAAGGTTTGCAGCAGGAAAATATCAATATTGCAGCAATATTGAGCTCTGAGTTCTCAAATTGTAGGAGATAATGGACAGAAACAGAACATCATCAAACATCTAGTGGGTGCTTTGGAGCATGGAGTGTCCACCCCTGCTGCCCATTAATGTCCCACTGCAGGCAGATTGAGTAGTGCCGAGGGACAGCTGAAGGCTCGCTGTGGGAGGAGCGCACCTTTGAATGCGGTGTCTCCAGCAGGGGGGGAGCCAACTGAGGGCCGTCACCCGCTTAGGCTGCACCCAACCTTGCGCTTGCCGTTTTTGCTAGTGAGAGGTCCCACTTGAATCCTGAATCCTGAGAGCATGATTCCCTAAAGAATTTTTGATGACGTTAAGGGGACTTTGGCAGGACCGTGTGGCAAAGCCTGAATGGCTTCTCACCCCTATGCCATCCAGAGATGCAACCCCCAGGCTGTTCACCACCCCATTCACCCACCACCCATCCTCATGACCAGCAGGGCAGGCGAGGAAGGCCCCTGGCCACAGGCTGCCATGCTCGGCCCTCATGGTTCATCTGCTGACACATCCTGACATGGCCAGACCTCTCTCTTTGGCCCCTGCAGCGAACACTCAGCCCTGAGTCTCAGTGGCCCAAAGACGCCACCTGCCTATCCCAGTTCCTGGGCTCTCCCTGTCCCGAGCTCCTGGGCATCCATGTGGTGCTGCGTCTCAGGACGTGTGACCTTACTTGGTGCTGGGCACAGGTCGTGGCACAGGTGAACACCTGCTGAGTTGAGGATGAGCGACCCACTTCCATGTGTAAGTCCTGGGGCTGAGCCAGGGAGGCACCGGGGAAGGCGGTCCGCGCAGAGCTCCTCGGTGTCCTCGACTGGGGACACCGTCTTCTCTTCAGTCCTCCACGTCACTGTCCACTTGTCCAGTGTTTTACAGGCACACCAGTCCCTCAGGACAGGCCACCCATGGATCCTGTGCAGGTCAGGTGGATCCCTACCCAGGCCCAGGGGACAGGACTGCACAGGCTTTGGGACCTGTGACAAGGGGCAGCTGCAGCTCATTCCCTGGGGTCTCCAGAGCTCTCTTCTTCCTCAGGGCCTGGGTGTCTGGGTGAAGGGCTTTCCCGGGCACTGAGAAGTCCTGGGATGCTGATGCTGCCCATCTGGCACCAGGCTGGTCATCAGGCGGCTTTGCTGTGTGGTTCTCAGTGTCCAGCCCTGGCAGACTGCAGATGAGACACATCAAAAGTCAGACACCCTCCGTGGCCCAGCTCTGGTGGGGCAGCCCGACCTACAGGGACCAGCCACCTAGGCCTCGGTGCTTGGCCAGGGCCCGGTGCAGGATGATCCAGGCATCTAGCCAGTCCGCTGAGGCCTTGGCCGCCTCTGAGAATCCACACCGCCCTCCTTGGCCTGGACTTCAGGGCACAGCCCCGTGAGGACGATTCTCCAGGGCCTCAAGTGAGGCTGGCAGCAGTCTGGGCCTCTTTGGGAGGCACCGTGGGGCCGGGACTGTCACAGCAGAGACGGGCCTGTGACATCTCACTCGGAATCCCGGCAGACCTGGGCTTGTGACCTTGACCAAGGCGCTGGGTCCCGATCAACACAAGCTCCTCTCAGCCTTCCAGATCCACACCGCAAGCAGCAGGCGTTGGGGATTGTGCCATTGTCTGAGGTGGACGTGGGCATGTGCGGGCTTCTCGGCTGGACAGTCTGCCTGCAGGCTATGTCCCCCTCCAGGGCCTCTCTGGCCATTTGTCATGGTGGCCGTCACTCAAAGGCCCACATCTGTGAAGCCGCAGCCCCTGGCCACAGTGGTGGCTGGAAGGCACGGAGCACACGGTGGGGTTGCTCTTGGAAATGGCTCATGGGAAAAGCATTTTCTGCTCAGCTGCAGGTTTTGCTGCAGGGCTCGCAGCTCGTGAATTTGAAATACAAACTCGGGGTGTCACGGGGAGAGTCTGACCTTTCCCTGCTGCTCACCACACAGTGGCTCCTCACCGTGATGCCTCCAGAGCACGTCCTCCCGGTGACACTGCCACCAGCCGCACCAGGGCCTGTCTTCCCAACCATTTGCACTGTCGTGTGGGGAGCCCTGTCCCAGCAAGTGCATGTCTCCCAAACCAGTGAAAGTGACACTGCTTGGAATTTGGTCGTTGCAGATGTCATTATGCCAGAGACCTTGGATCACAGTGGCTCAGGGTGGCCCCTGAATCCAAGGACAGGTTTCCCTAGTAGATACCGAGAAGAGAGACACAGAGGAGATGTCACACAGAGACAGAAGCAGACCCGAGCGGTGCACGGCCACCAGCCCAGGACGCCTGGAGCCACCAGAACCTTAGGAGACACAAGGACCCTTCGCTGGAGACACCGCGTGAGAACGGCTCTGGTGACTGATGGGTCCATGATCTCTCCTGGGCGAGAAGGAGGGGCCCTTGGGCATTATACATTCTGGGGTGGAAAGGTCAGAGATGACCAGGAGCTGGCCGTCCATCCCTGGTGTCCTGCTGTGTGCGGTGCCCCTGCTCTCCCCAGGGCTCCCCTTCTCCCTCTGCAGGACCTTTGGGGGTTGAGCGGGTGGGGAGGAATGTGGACGCCCACATCGCGGGATGCAGAGGGGAGGCAGGCAGTGTGGGCCCAGCCTGCTGGCCGCCCCTGCTCATGGGCTGAGGAGCGCGTGGACTCCGCACAGGAAAGCCTGGGGCAGGGACACAGGGCGCTGAGGTGAGCCAGGGCTTCCTCGCTTCTCAGAGAGGCCGCAGCGTGTGGGGAGCCGCAGCTGCCCAGCCCTGGGGCATGGCCTGGGATGAGGCCAGGGGAAGCCAGGTGGGCAGTGCACCCCTGGTTAGTGATGACACTGTCACCCCGGGTCCCTGGAATGCTCAGGCTGGGGCTCTGCTCACACCTGCAGGCAGGTTCCACGCGGAGCCCGGGCCCTTCCTCACGGGGCTTGGTGGCCGGGATCCCCTCCACCACTCTCCCCACCTCACTGATGGCCCAGGACCACTCTATGCCACAGTGGAATCAGGCCCCAGAGAGGACAGCTCAGGCCCCTGATGGAGGACCACGCAGCCACTGTTAGGTGGCCAGACCGGGGAGGCGGCAGCAGCCACGTCCTGGTCATGGCCGGCCACTGGGAGCTCTCCTGGGCTGAGGCCACCCACCAACCCTGACCTTGTCCTGACCTTGCCTCTGCTGCCAGAGTCCTGGAGCCAGAAAGGCTGGGCTGGGCATTCAGGGGACTGCCGGTCCTTCTGCCCAGCTGACCTCTGTCCTTGCTGCGACCTGCTCAAGGGGCCTCAGGGCCATTTAGAGGGGTGGCCATGGCTGGGTAGTTAAGCATGGGGAGGGGTCTGCTTCCTGTGCACAGCTGCAGATCCCCAGCCCACCACTGTGGACGGGGGACAAGCTATGGAGCAGGTGCCCTAAGGCTGACCACACCTTCCCTCGGGGAAGGAAAAGGGGTTGTGAGGCTCAGGCTGAGGGAGGGGGCATCAGCAGCCCATCCTCCCCCCGCTAGCAGGAGTGTCCCCCCTCCAGAATGCAGGGGGCGTCGGCATCTGGGGACAGGCAGCCCTGGGGTCCAGAGCCCTCTTCAGCCAAGGATCCTGGGAGGACACTGTCCGTATCCCTACCCCGCAGACAAGGACACTGAGGGCCAGGGAGCAACGGCCACTCCACCACCAGCACCAGGTGGACGTGTGCCCACTCCTAGTTCTGTGTGCTCTCCTGCTGTGAGCTTTCCTGTTAGGGTGATTATTTTTCAACCCTGGGGGTTGAACCCAGGAGCACTCCACCACTGACCACATCCAGTCCTTTTTATTATTATTATTTTAGATTTTGAGACATGCCTTGCTAAGTTGCCAGGGCTGGCCTTGAACTTGTGATCCTCCCTCCTCAGCCTCCTAAGTCGCTGGGATTACAGGTGTGCACCACGACCCCCAGCCCTTTTGTGATCTTTACATTCTCACAGTGAGTACGTGAGATGTCCCTAACCCGTGTGAGGGGCCTGAGAGGACCATTTGGTTGTCTATGATAAGAAATTGTTTTGGATGAAAACCGACTGCATGAGCCAGCATGCAGCCTGTGGAATTAGGGGCCTCCCATTGGGCCTGGACCTCTGCATTAGAGGACAGCAGGCTCATGGAGGCCAGCGCTGTCAGCTCAGAGAGTAGCAGGCGGGCTTCGAGGTGCCTCAGGGTCCGTGCGATGGCCCAGGCGCTGTGCCACTGAGCTGGGCTTGGTGAGCACAGGCACGCTCTGCACAGAGCTGTGGGGACTCCTCTCCTCCACATTTGCATCTGAGTGACAGAGGAGGATGGACTCCCTGCGCCCAGCCAGGGGCATCTCCAGAGGGGCTCAGCCTAATCTTTTCAATTCATGAAAAACAAGAGGAAGCTGGCCCTGGTGCAAGTCCCTGGCTAGGTTTTGGGAGAAGATGATTCCAAGCCTCCCTCTGCCACTGTGATTTCTAAGGGGTGACTGCAACACAGCACGGTGGCTTCCAAAAAATGGGCGATGGCTGGGGCGTCCCGAGACACCTGGTACAGAGGTGGCCTCTGATCCCAGGCGTCCACTCTCAGGCCTGTGGGTGCATCTGCCTCCTCAGGCACTGACCCTGGGCCCAGCCCCTTCCGAACCTGACTGCTTCCCTGCAGAGCTGCTCTGCCGAGAGGGGCCCCGCGTCCCCCCTCACCTCCTCCAGCTGGCCTGGCCGTGAAACCCCTGGAAACAGACGGCTGCAGAATGTCTCCCCTCCCTGTCCTCAGCCACGCAGGTGGCCAGACGCCTTGCCCTGCGCGGCTGTGTACGGGGAGAGCCCCTGGCCACCTCTGCCTTCCCTGGGCCTGCTGTCCAGCTATCCAGGTGGAGTGTGGAATTTCTTGTCATTTCACCCCTGCCACCACAACCTTACTGGGGTTCTTGATTTTTTGCGTGGGGTTTCTGATAGCCCTGGGGCTTTGCAAGGAAGGGTGGATGATGGTCCAAGTTGGTCTTGAAGCATCAGGAGCCCTGGCCACAGACGAGTCCCTGGGAACATTTCAGATGGGTGTGCGGGGGGCAGCTTGGAGAGGAGCCTGCAAACCCTCACGCACAGAGACACGTGCCGGGTGGGGAACGGGCCTGGCCAGAAGCCTGCTCCCATGTGCGGGTTCCTGAAGGATGCACCCAAGTCCAAGGCACCCCACGAGCTCTCCTGATCCCTCACTCTGGGCTTTGATGGGCGGGCACTGCACCTGTAAGGGTACGATTTCTACAGACCCCGTGCTGGCCGCCTTCCCTCTGTCCTCCTGCAGGAGAGAAGCACCTGCCTGTGCGGGCGGCGCCTGGGATCATCCGGCAGCACTCCGGGGTGGTGGGCTCGGACGCCTGCCCAGGGCTGGCGCAGGGCGGTGGCTGGCTTGCAGACGAGGAGGGCAGGAGCGCCCATCCTGACCACCTGTTCCATCTGCGCCGAGTGTGGCTTCTCGAGGGAAGTTAGGGGGCGGCAGGGACAGGCATGTAGCAGGAGGGTTGGCGGGTCCTCCATGGTGTCCTCAGGTGACTTCTTGATCCCTCTCACCACAAGCTGTGCTGCAGAGAGGCACAGCTGCCCAGGGACGTGCAGAAGGAGCCTGTGTAAAAGGCCCAGGGCGGCCATAGAGCTGGGGGGCTGCTCCCACTACCCCGGGCCCCAGGGTGCTCTGGCCCCAGCAGCCCCCTGGCTCACTCTGCCTGCCTCTGTGACCGGGGGCGGCACAGTGCACACACCTGGGTGCTGGATGCGGAACCTGGTGTGGACAGACATCCCCTATTGCCAAGTGTGGTCCTGGGGGCTGGGCATCCACCTAGAGGACACTCGGCATGTGGCATCCCTCAGGCCTGGGCAGGGATGGCCCTTGGTGCCCACAGACACCACACCACACAAGGATCCCCACACACCCTCACCAGGCAGCCTCCGCCTGCGGGCAGAGCAGCCGTCCTGCTGACCCAGGC
This sequence comes from Urocitellus parryii, assembly GCF_045843805.1. Classification (NCBI taxonomy): domain Eukaryota; kingdom Metazoa; phylum Chordata; class Mammalia; order Rodentia; family Sciuridae; genus Urocitellus; species Urocitellus parryii. The sequence goes on along the minus strand of NC_135535.1, from coordinate 1,662,498 downwards.
CCTGCCCTGCTGGTGGGGCTCTGCTCTGAGGGCCACAGGCCCTGCAGTTGGGAAGTGACCAGCCAGGCCGGCGGGGCAGGCTACCTTCCTGGGGCCCGGGAGGACCCCTTTTGGCTTAGCTTTGGCTATCTCCCTGACCACGTGATGAGCTAATCTGGGAACTTTTCTTGTCCCTCACACATGGTGACCGCCTGGAAGGCTCACAGGTGGGGACCACACCACTACTGCTGTGGGGAGGTGGGGACCAGATCACTGCCCCTGTGACAGGAAGAGGGGACCCACCACTGTCCCTGTGACAGGAAGAGGGGACCCACCACTGTCCCTGTGAGAGGAGGAGGGGACCCACCTCTGTCCCTGTGAGAGGAGGAGGGGACCCACCACTGTCCCTGTGAGAGGGGGAGGGGACCCACCACTGTCCCTGTGAGAGGAGGAGGGGACCCACCTCTGTCCCTGTGAGAGGAGGAGGGGACCCACCACTGTCCCTGTGAGAGGAGGAGGGGACCCACCACTGTCCCTGTGAGAGGAGGAGGGGACCCACCACTGTCCCTGTGAGAGGAGGAGGGGACCCACCACTGTCCCTGTGACAGGAGGAGGGGACCCACCACTGTCCCTGTGAGAGGAGGAGGGGACCCACCACTGTCCCTGTGAGAGGAGGACGGGACCCACCACTGTCCCTGTGAGAGGAGGAGGGGACCAACCACTGTCCCTGTGAGAGGAGGAGGGGACCCACCACTGTCCCTGTGAGAGGAGGAGGGGACCAACCACTGTCCCTGTGAGAGGAGGAGGGGACCCACCACTGTCCCTGTGAGAGGAGGAGGGGACCAACCACTGTCCCTGTGAGAGGAGGAGGGGACCCACCACTGTCCCTGTGACAGGAGGAGGGGACCCACCACTGTCCCTGTGAGAGGAGGACGGGACCCACCACTGTCCCTGTGAGAGGAGGAGGGGACCCACCACTGTCCCTGTGACAGGAGGAGGGGACCCACCACTGTCCCTGTGACAGGAGGAGGGGACCCACCACTGTCCCTGTGAGAGGAGGAGGGGACCCACCACTGTCCCTGTGAGAGGAGGAGGGGACCCACCACTGTCCCTGTGAGAGGGGGAGGGGACCCACCACTGTCCCTGTGAGAGGAGGAGGGGACCAACCACTGTCCCTGTGACAGGAGGAGGGGACCCACCACTGTCCCTGTGAGAGGGGGAGGGGACCCACCACTGTCCCTGTGAGAGGAGGAGGGGACCCACCACTGTCCCTGTGAGAGGGGGAGGGGACCCACCACTGTCCCTGTGACAGGAGGAGGGGACCCACCACTGTCCCTGTGAGAGGAGGACGGGACCCACCACTGTCCCTGTGAGAGGAGGAGGGGACCCACCACTGTCCCTGTGACAGGAGGAGGGGACCCACCACTGTCCCTGTGAGAGGGGGAGGGGACCCACCACTGTCCCTGTGAGAGGAGGAGGGGACCCACCACTGTCCCTGTGAGAGGAGGAGGGGACCCACCACTGTCCCTGTGAGAGGGGGAGGGGACCCACCACTGTCCCTGTGACAGGAGGAGGGGACCCACCACTGCCCCTGTGACAGGAGGAGGGGACCCACCACTGTCCCTGTGAGAGGAGGAGGGGACCCACCACTGTCCCTGTCACAGGCGGAGGGGGCTCACCCACACCAGGCCCAGGGCCTCTGCAGGTCTGGCCCCGCCTGCTCAGGTGGTGCTTCTCTCCACTTGCCCCTGTGTGCCTGGCCTGGACCTCAGAGCAGGAGACTGTGTCCTCCATGTCGCAGACACCCCCCGGAGCCCCCTGCCCCGTTTCTGTGCAGGCCACCTGTCACCTGCACACATCTGTCCTCGGACACCCAGCCTCACCCAGCCAGTGGGGGTTCACTGCTGTCCTCCTTGCTCTGCGCCCCACGGCCACCTAGGGCCTCAGGACTTGCTTTTCTCCTTCCAGGACTCCTCAAGGGTCATTCTGCCTGGAGGACAAAATTCAATATTACCACCTGTGCCAGGATGTGGCCTCCAGGTCCCAGGTGGAGCAGAGGCCCTACCCTGCCCCTGAGAGGTCCCTCTTGGAACCTGGAATCCAGGGCCATTTCCACCTTCCCCTCTCGCTCCACTCTGGGGTGTCCTGTGGCTTGGCTTTGTCATCTCATCAGGACACAGACTGTACCACCACTGGGGACAGGCTGACCCAGGCGCCGTCAGGGGAGACTGAGAAAGAGAGGGGGGTCTCGGCCGGCTCTGGTGACAGGGGCAGGGCGTGGAGGACGGACGGGTCTCAGAGGAAGCGCCTTAGGAGAGGGCCGCAGGGCGGACCTTGCCATGGTCCCTGGTGAGGTCAGGCCCACCGCCTCTCTTTGAAGGATCATTTATTTTCCTGGGAATTATAAGAAAACAAATCCAGGAGAGGAGTCGATTGATTTAGATCATACAAAGCCCAGATGAGGCACTGAAGCCCTGGGGGCAGCTAGAGGGCCTTCTGGGCAGCTCACCCAGCCCAGGAAGATGGTGCAGGAAGCCAAGAGGGAGGAGAACTCACCGCCGGCCGCGAGGCATCCCGCTTCCCACAAGAGCCATAGGCTTTCTTCATGGGGCACTGTGTTTTCAGTAAGTCTGGTAATGAAATTTTGAAAAACCCAGTGACGTTGATCCGAATTTTATCTGGGAAGCCTATTATTGAAATGGATAACACCAGCCTAATGCGTCCTAAGTTACGGGCATAGAAGATGATAAATCTTGAAAATTTGCATTGTATAAAAATGGTTTTGTAGTTGGAAGATGAGCTGACTTTTTGATTGGCTGCTACAGTGCCCGAGAGTAAAGATAAATGCTGTGCCATGTGGACGTACCTCGGGGGAGTGTTTGGGATGATAAACGGCTTTTCTGTGTGGTTCACAAGCATTTACTTCTAATCATTTAGGCCCATTTACCGCTTGGAATCCGAGGCACCTGCGGGAGGCTGGGAGGCCCTTCTGGCTCCTCGTCCACTCTGGGCCACGGGGCAGGACGGTGTGGGCTGGCGGCTGCTGGGCTTCCCGGTGCTGACTCCTCAGCCTCCTCACCTGGAGGACCGTCACCCCGTCCACTCGCCCCGAAGCCCATCACCAATGCATGGAGATATGAGTGGCAGGGAGGGAATCACCCGACCCCCAGGGGGTCAGCAAGCAGGCACGGGAGGGCCATGGTGACGGAAGGAGTCTGGCTTTATAGGTTACAATGAGGGTGAACTAATGGTGGAGACCGAGGCCGGACCTGCTGATTCGGGCCATCGGGAAGGCAGTGGTAAAAACTCCCAACTCGTTGTCACCAGGAAAAGCGTGGAACTCGGGGTTCAGTGCGTATCCTCCTTGCTCTGCGCTCCATGCTACCTAGGGCCTCACTGTGTGCTTTTCTCCTTCCAGGACTCATCAACAATGGGAAAGGGACAAAGTCCAGGCTCGAGGTTTGGCCTCCTCCCTTCAGGGCCCATTGACTGGGAAGGGAGGACGGTTTGCTTTCCCCCTCGGGGACATTGCTACAGGGAAAGGGTTCCCTGGGAGAGGCTTAAGCTAATTGCCCCCCGCCTGGTCCTCTGAGCCACACTGTCCCTCCGTCCCCCGAGCCACACTTCCCTCCATCTATGCCCAGGGCTGTCTCGTAGGACTGTCACTTCCCAGGACCTGTCCTGAGCCCTCACGCAGACCTGCAGCAAGCTCTGGGGCACTTGGAGAAGCCCCTCTGCCCCTTCAGCTGTGGGTCCTGCTGTGGCTTCTCTGTGACTGTCATTAGAACCAAATGCAACTGTGCGGAAGGACGGATGCCCCAAACCCGAGGTGACACTGTGAGGTGAGGACAGGTGGCACCTTGCCAAGGTCTCGAGGGGCCGACTAGAGCATGGGCGTGACCTAGGGTGTCTGCTCCCTGGCCCCCCGGGACACATCCCCTGGGCGGACCAGACAGAGACCTGCAGTCCCTCTGCAGCCGCCCACAGGCTTCTGGCTCAGCTTTTCTTTGTCATTTATAAAATCTGAAGTCGAGCCGTGTTTGGTGAGAACCTGTTGAATCCCTGCCTTCCTCCAACCCCACTGTGAACCCCTGGCTCTGTGTCACCCCTGAGCTCGGCCCTGGCACTGCCCAGGCTGGGCACCACTGCACAGATGGTGAAGAGACCCGCTGTGCACCAGGGCTTCGTCCTCAGGGCAATGGGCACCTTCTGGAATTGTGACAATCCTGTGAATGTATAAAAGTGAATTGCATCTGAGGATGGTGCATTTGATGTCATGTATGTGATATCTCAATTAAAGGACCCGTGGCCTTTTGCTCTGACCCGAGGAGTAGCTGGGATTCTACAGGCTCCTCCCCACCAAGCACCAGGGCGCCTCCTGTGTCTGCTGAAGGACAGGGGTAAGAAGGCAGCAGGAGGAGACCTGGCCTCTGCAAAGGCCCTTCTAGCCCAGATTTCTTCCTTCACACCCTGGGGACACCTGGGGACACCAGCCTTCCCACCAGGGACACGTGGGGCCTGGGGAGTCCTTCGCTCCCCTTTGGCAGCACTAGAGGATAGAGTGGGCCCCACCGGCACCAGGTAAGCCCAGAAACCAAAATAACATGACAAAGACAGAAAGTTAAACTGTCATGAAACCAGAGTCCACAGAAGTCGTCCTGCTCCGCCCGCTGGACACAGAAGGCCTGCCGCTCACAGAGGCCCAGCCCCACAGACTCAGTGCCCAGCGCGTACCCAAGGGCCGTCTGTAGAACCCGCCCACCAACAAGAAGACAGGACAGGAGCGAACACCCAGCCTGGCAGGCGCCTGGGCATGGGGCCGGTCTGAGGTTTTGCACTAGGGAGTGAGCACTGGAACTCACCTGTGCTATCACCTGCTCCACCACTGAGGAAAAAATGGAAGTTATAAGAGTGAGCAGGAGCGGAAACGCAGACCAGAAGTACAAAGACGGAACCCCTGCAGCATGGTTCCCTGACAGAGTGGAGTTTAAGGAGCAGAGAGCCAAGGACCTGGGGACGGAATGCTGGGCCCACCCCGCCCAGTTCCAAACAAGAGCGAGAAAGACCTGGAAAGGGATCCGTGGGAAAATGAGAGACCCACATTCAAGTCTCGGCCGCCCAGGCACAGGAGGCAGGAGGTGGTGCTCAGAGCCCCGGGAGACGGAGCCGTCCGCGGAGCTTCCCGAACGGGCAGAGGCAAGAAAGCTGGGCCAACCACGGGCCACTGAGCCCAAATGATACCAAGATCCATCGTGGCCCAAACCCGGAACTCCAGGGAAAAGGAAAGTTCCTGAAACCAGCCAGAGAGGCCGCCCGAGTGAGGGTTCCTCCTCTGAAACCATGGCGACCGGGAGGCGGCGCAGCTCTCAACTGCTGGAGAATCGCTCAACTGTGAGTCTAAAGCGGGCAACACTGTCCTCAGGAAGGAAGGGGAAAGGAAAACATTCTCAGATGAATAAAAACTGAAAGAATTTGTCACCAGGAGATTCACCCTCAAAAAGCAGAAAGGGGACGGCCCTTGAAGAGACCCCGACATCAGGAGGGAGCGAGGAGCAACCAGGAAGGGAGCCAGGACAGGCAAGAGCTGGTGCCCCTCCGGGCCCACCCACTGCATCTTACGATCAGAACAAATGACACCTGGGTGCCAACCCCAGCCATGGTACCTAAGTTGTGGAGAAGCCAGGTCTCCTGGGCGGGGGGCAGTGCTGCTGCCCATGGACCCTGGGGAGCTGCACGTGTGAACAGAAACTCCCAGAAGATGCCTCCAACAAAGGAAGACCGGGCCCTCAACAGAACCACGCCACCTGGAGGAAGTCGAGCAACAGAGAAGTAGGATGAAAGGAACCACAGGAAATGAACCGAGCGGCAGACTTAACCGCCAACCTGCCCATGATGACCTCAACTGCAAACAGCAAGAATACACCAACTACGAGAAAACCAGGGCTTGCAGAATGGGCGAATGTGTGTGTGTGTGTGTGTGCGCACACATGGGCACACCCGTGTGCACACAGACACGATCCAAGTATAGGCTGCTCCCAAGAAAGCCCTTCCTGCTCAGCGGTCCAGGTGGCTGAATGCCAGCTACGGAGAAGGAAAGACATCATACAGCCACAGACAGAAGGAAAGGCAGGGGCTTCTCACCGTCGAATAAAACAGGCTTCAGACAACAAAAGGAGAGACATTGAGAGATGTTATATAATGATAAAAGATCAATCTTCCAGGAGAAATGGCAATCCTGAGCGTGTGCACAACCCAACTTCCAACCCCGGGAAACCCCAGGCAGGTCTGATGGAGCTAGAAGAGAGAGTCAAGCCACAGCCACAAACAGGTGTCAGCACTAGCCTCCAGCTCCCAGTAGGACTGTGAAATGGAAAGCATCGAGGCTCTGGAGGACCCGAAAGACAGGATCAGGAAGCAGGTTCTGGCGGGCCCAGGCAGAGCCATGCAGAACAGCCACCCGCCACGTCACCCCCCGGCACGCGAAGGCCACCCACCACCACATTGCGTCCTGCAGCCAGGGAGCCTAGCAGGTTTAAAAGATGGATGTCCACAGTGTGCTGTCTTCTCCCACCACAGGAATCAAGCCAGAAGTAAATAAAGATCTTTAAACATGGAAACCAAGCCTCACACTTCCAAGCAATTCATGAGCTGAAGAAGGAGCCTAGCAGAAAAAAAGACGTTAACAGACAGAACCCAACAAAAGAAAACCACAGCAGACCAGAATCCACGGGATGCTGCAGTTAAGTCAGTACTGAGCATGGAAAGCACTTTACATAAGCAAATTTCTATAAATGCTTGTAAAAAATGAAAAAGGTGTTCAAATCAATAATCCAAATTTCCATCTCAAGGACCTAGAAAAGAAAGGCAGAATAAACACCACTGAGAGGGGAAGAAATAATACAGACAAGAGCAAGAACCAATGAGAGGAAACTAGTAAGAAAGAGAAAGATCAATGAAGCCAAAAGCAGCTCTCCAGAAATTCAATAAAATCAGTAAGCCTGTGTCAGCATTGAGAAAAATAAAATATATGAAGGAAAAGACTAACTAACACTATGGATGCAATGAGGGTATCACTAAAGGGCGTATAGTCTTTAAAACAGGATAAAGAATTTCTGCAAACTTACTCTGACACATTCTGCAACTCAGAAGCCCAAGTCCTCAAAACTTCAAACTACGCAAACTGAACCAAGATGGAATAGATAATCTAAATAGTACCATGATCATTAAAGAAATGGAGCTTTTTTAATTGAAAAGTTTCCCCAAAGAAATTTTTAGGCTCAGAAAATTTCACTGGAGAATTCTAGCGTTTAAAGAATTAACACCAATTTTACACACTATCTTCCAGAAAACAGAAGGGGAAAGAACACTTTCCAATGCATCTCTTGAGGCCAATATTAACTTGATGCCAATACCAGATGAGCAGAGTACAAAAAGGAAAATCCAAGACCAATATCCCTCATGAACCTAGATGTAAAATCACCAAACAGAACATTACCAAACAGAATTAAAATACATAAGAAGTAACTCTATATATGACCAAGTAGGATTTATTCCAGTTATATAACATCTGGAAAATCAGTGTAATCCACCATAATAGGCTAAAGAATAAAATTATATGATCACTCTAATTGATGCAGAAAAAGCGTTGTAAAAAAATGTAACCTTTGTTCACGACAGAAACTCTCAGTAAGTGAGGAGCACATATGGAGACCCTACATCCAGAACTATGCTGAACATGTCTCCCCTAAGAAAACAAGGCCAGGTTGTTTATTCTCACTACTTGATTCAACATATTACTAGAAATCCTAGCCACTGAAATAAAGCAAGAAAAATAAAAGAAAGATACAAAATTATGTCTATTTGCAAGATACATGATTGTCACAAGCCAGAAAATCCCAAGAAATCTACAAAACAATTCTTGGAACTTATAGCTTCTGTGAGATTATAGGGTACATAATCAACACTCACAAGTTATATGCAAATCTATATATAGATAGAGAGTGAGAGAAAACAGAAATGAAAACACGATAGCATTACAATCCCTCCAAAGACCAAACACTTGCAAGATCTGTGTATGCTGAAAATTTTAAATGTTGGTGAAGAATATTTGAAGAAGACATGACAGGGTATGTCTATATGTGAATAGACATACCACACTCATGGATTGGAAGACTTATAGTAAGGGGCAAGTGAACACCCAGAAATAATGAACCTCCATGTAAAATCCACACCTTACAAAAAATTTAAGTCAAAATTGTTCATAGACTTAAATTTAAATGTGAATTAAAACTCTTTTAGAAAAAATGAATAGACTCTTCCGGATTTATAGTGATGCAAATAGTTCTTGACTTGATAACAAGAGCACTCTCCAAGTCCATCTGAAGAAAATGAACAGCCAAGCAACAGACTACAAGTTACACAGGCAGAGTACATCCCAACCACAGAGCTGACAACATGGATCCCAAATGTTACTGTAAGAAATAGACAAGTGAACTAGAAAATAGGCCCAAGACACAATGAACACATACCAAAGTGCTCACTCAGGAAGCAAATGCTGACCAACACCATGGACCTACCAGAACGGATAGAGCAGGAGCAGCACCCCCACAGGCCCAGGAGAATCCAAACCCACAGGCTGCTCACATGTTGGGGTTTGGAGGGCCTGAAAACACTAACTGTGCAATTGCCACCCAGCCCAGAAGTTCTACTCTTAACCTTTCATCCCAGGAAAACAAACAAAATGTGGAGCTCGCTGTCCGCGGGCTGAGATGGGACACGTGGAGCCACCCACCAACATCCAAAGCAGCTGTTCTCGTGGCAGCCCAAGGTGGGATCAGCCAGGGCTTGTTCATCCCAAGGGTCAAACTGACCGTGGCCCATCTGCCCTGTGGAGAACCACCCAGCAGCTATAGCAGCAGACCCCGACTCCAGAAGCAACTGAGACCCTCCAGGAAGTGCCGTGGAGCAGAGCCTGGGTCCCAGGAGGGTGTAAGCCACACGATTCCTCTTAACAAGGACAAAGTGCCAGAAACAGGACAGGTGAGTGGCAGAGGCCAGGGCTGGGGAGGGGGAGTGGCCGTGGAAGGGCAGCTGGAGGGATCCCCACAGTGAAAAGGGTCAGCATTGGTCTATGACGATGAACACATGGCCCTGCATAGTGTCTGCCTGTCTGTCTGTCTGTCTCACACACACACACACACACACACACACACACCCATGAACCGGGGAAACTGGAGAATCTGAAGGAGATTGGTGGCAGCCACTGACATCAATACATTCTGCTACTGTTTTATAAATGTCACTTTGGGGGAAACTGGCCAAGTGTGAAAGAATTCTTGATTATTTCTTAAAATTGCAGGTGATTCTATGATTATCTCAATAAAAGTCACGTGTGTCAACTTTGAGTGATCACCAGAGTGGCCCACACACAGGGACGGCTGAGACTCGCGAGCGCAGACCGCCGTGCCCTCGTGGGGCGCTTGGCTGGAGCAGAGCTGGGGTCCGAGCGGCTTGTCTGCGGCAGGAGCAGGCGGTGGGAACTCCAGGGAGATCCCGCTCCCGGCCTCGGGTGATGCCAGCACTGAGGTCCCCTTGGCCTGACGGGCCCCAAGAAGAGGGGCAGCTCAGGGGTCAGCGTGAGACAGGAGGAGCTATTGGACGCAGGGTGGCTCCCTCGAGAACCGCTTCCCTCGTGATGGCCAGATGCACATCAGGAGGGCCGTGATTCAGAGTCACTGATGGTCACTGCTCCGACTTCTCAATAAAGATGCCCTCGCTGCACGGGCCCCAGGGTCCCTGGAGAAGGCACCAGGCACTTCCTCTCCCAGAAGCAGGACTCTACCTCCAGCCCCACCTGGAGCCCACCACAGGTGTCTGCGTTCGAAGCATCTGAGGGGACCATCAGACCACAGCATTGGAACGGGGACAGGGTGACCTTGGAAAGGAAGTTCCAACCACAGGCACTGCCTTCACCCCACCCTCATGCCCCGCTCCGTCACCTCCATTTGGCCCCAACAGGACGCAGCCCCTGCCCCTGGCTGCCCGTCTGAGTGAGAGGCCCTCACCGACCCTGCAGCCAAGGAGGGCTTGAGAGGCCACTGGGCAACAAGCAGATGGACACTGGGCACTGAGCAGGTGGCCTGGGCCCTGGAACTGAGCAAGGTGAGCCGGAAAAGGTCAGAGGTCAGCATGGGAGCGCTTGGTGGGTCCACAAAGATGAGCCTCTTGGTGAGGACAGCGTGGGGAGGCCGGCGGCCCCAGGGACAGGCCAGCTGGTCCTGCCTGTGAGGCTGTTCACAAGTGGGGAGCTGGAGCTGGGCTCAGGTGTGCCCCCCACCTCATAGCTCATGGTCACGAAGATGAAATTAATCCAAGGACCTGGCTCCCAGCTGCCACCCGCCATCCTCTGTGCCCGGAGCCTTGGAGGACAAGGAACGGGTGCCCAGGGGCTTCAGGCAGAGCGCTGGTGACCCTGCTTCTTCCAGGAGGACCTATGGGGTCTCCACAGGGAAAACCCCCACCCCGTGCTCTGTCTCCAGGTCAGCAGCTGGCGGAGTCCTGAGGGCAGATAAGTCCCCTCTCTGTCCCCATCGGGAGCATCCACAAGCAAGGTAGAAGCACCTGTCTGGCCTGAGCCCTGCGGGAGACGATGATGTTGGTCTCCGAGGCCCCACAGAGTCCCCACCTCCCTGCACCCCAGCAGCTGCGGTGGGGTGGAGAGGGTCCGTGTCCATCCAGCCCTGTCCACGGTGGAGGGCGGAGCCTCCCTCTTGCTTGGGGTTTTCATAGATTCCTTTGCTCAGTTAAGAGATGGTCAGTGGATGCTTCCTGACTGTCCCTGACCTTCAGCCAGAGCAGTCAGGGGAGAGAACAAGGTGGGGTTGGCTCAGGAGAGAGGTCCTCAAGGGGAATCCTGGACACCAGGGGACAGCAGAGCCCCCCAGAGTGAAGCTGTCTGAGGCCAGGGTGTCTGCCAGCAGGAGATCCCAGCTGCCCCACCCTGCAGGTTGCCGGTGTTCACTGGGGGTGTGCTCTGTCCTCGGGGCTCCCCGGACAGCAGGGCTCTCACCCCCCTTGGGTGAGGAGTCGGCTGGCAGGTGAGCCACCCCGAGCTCGGGATGCGCGTGCTCCCGGGGAGCCTGGGGGCTGGCGCTGCTGCAGCCCAGCCTCCCGCTCCCCACTTCCTGCACGCCCAGTGCCCCCGGGAGGAGACCTGGCCAGGGCCTTCTGCAGGCTCCCTCTGCCGTGTGCTCCCACCTCCAGCTCCTGGCCGCCTCCCCTGCACACAGGGCACTTTGGGGCCAGGTTTGGTATCCTGTTCCTGCTGCTGGATGCCCACAAGAGCTGCCAGACTGCACTGGGGGGCCACGTGTCACTTCCCCAGCCCTGCAGCACCCACGTAACTCCCTGGCATGTCGGCGTGTGGGCCTCTCCACGCGTGTCCCCCAGAGTGCGGCATCCCGAGACCCCACGGCCTGGCCATGCCGGAGACTTGAGATCTCGCCCATGGTGAGATGGTCACTGGAGTGCCAGTACTGGTCCTTGTTCCCAAGAGAGACCCGGGCTCCAGAGCTGGGTGGGGCAGCTGGGTGGCACGGGCACCCTGTCCTTGTCCTGCCCCACCAGGTACTCCCTGCTCTCTGCTGCACACCCTGGGAGCCCCCGGGGGTGGACCCTGAGGAGAGGAGGCCAAGGCCATGCCCAGGAAGGCTGTGCACTCTCAGAACCTCCCAGCCGTGTGGCCTGGAGCACCTGCCCCGCCGGCTGTGGAGGCCGAGCCGTGGAGATTCTCGGTCTCCACTCACCTTCCAGCTCCTGGGCCCTGCTTCCTCCTGATGGTGCCCCCATGGCCACAGCCACCCACTGGGCAGGGGACTCCTCAGGGCCCGTCTCTCTCTCTGTTCTTCACTGAAAGGGGCCCTGATGGCCCCATGAGGAGACTTCCCAAGGCCCTGAGGAGGACGCAGAACCATCTTGTTTAGAACCTCAGTGGGAGGGTGGCCAGGAGGTGCCCTGAGCCTCGGGTACACCCTGGGCTCCCCTGTCCAGCACCCCTGTCCTGCCTGGCCAGAGTGGGCCTGGTAGTTGGCTTTGTGTCCCCACCTCCCCTGCCCTCCCTCCTCCCCTGCCCTCCCACCTCCCCTGCCCTCCCTCCTCCCCTGCCCTCCCTCCTCCCCTGCCCTCCCTCCTCCCCTGCCCTCCCACCTCCCCTGCCCTCCCACCTCCCCTGCCCTCCCTCCTCCCCTGCCCTCCCACCTCCCCTGCCCTCCCTCCTCCCCTGCCCTCCCTCCTCCCCTGCCCTCCCACCTCCCCTGCCCTCCCTCCTCCCCTGCCCTCCCACCTCCCCTGCCCTCCCTCCTCCCCTGCCCTCCCTCCTCCCCTGCCCTCCCTCCTCCCCTGCCCTCCCACCTCCCCTGCCCTCCCTCCTCCCCTGCCCTCCCACCTCCCCTGCCCTCCCTCCTCCCCTGCCCTCCCACCTCCCCTGCCCTCCCTCCTCCCCTGCCCTCCCACCTCCCCTGCCCTCCCTCCTCCCCTGCCCTCCCACCTCCCCTGCCCTCCCTCCTCCCCTGCCCTCCCACCTCCCCTGCCCTCCCTCCTCCCCTGCCCTCCCACCTCCCCTGCCCTCCCTCCTCCCCTGCCCTCCCTCCTCCCCTGCCCTCCCACCTCCCCTGCCCTCCCTCCTCACCTGCCCTTCCCCTCAGGCCCAGGGCCAGCACCCAGGGTGCAGCGCCGCCTCCTCCCTGCAGCCCGGAGCTCTGCTGCCCTGCGCCCTCCCACAGCTCCCACCCCGGCTCCTCATGCCCACCACCTAGAGAACGTGGGCACCCTCAAACCCAGGGACAGAAAACTAGGACTTACTGCAGACTGCGGGCAGCAGGGGACAGCAGGGCTCCTGCCCACAGAACGTGGATGAGCCGTGGTAGCCAAGGCCTCCCTGAAGGAAGGCCACGCGGGGGGAGCCCAGGCCCTGCCCCAGGCCTCTGTGACTTCCAGGATTGGACACAGCTGGCTGTGTCCCTGGGGGTCTTTGGATTCCCAGGGGGACAAAGACAATGGGGCCAGGTGCCTCCGTTCCTTAATCCACTGTTCTGGAAGCTTCCCTGAGCCAGTGCTGTGGTCTCAGGCACAGACATGGGGAGGCTCTGGGGATGGAAGGCCCAGCAGGGAGGAGACGCCCTGGTCCTCAGGCAGAATGGGAGCAGAGGCTGAGGGTGTGGAGACCCAGCTGCAGGGGGCTCCCAGAGGCCAAGGGCCACCCAGAGTTTGGAGAGAAGCTGAGGTCCAGTGGGTCCTGTCGCCTGGCTTCTGAGCACCCAGCGGCTCTGAGGGATGAGGAACGGCCAGCCTTGAGGCCCAGGACTCGCCTGACCCCTGCATCCCCCTCCTGCCAGGACCAGGTCTCTCTCTGCTTGGTGGACCTGGGACCAGGGTCTTGAGGGTGGAATCCCCCGCTCACCAGGTGACCAGGACTGGAGGAACCAGGTGTCCAGGCCTGCAGGGAGGCCGGCTCCCGCTCCCCCTGGTCTGGTGCAGTTCTGTACCATCCTGCAGCCCGAGGTTTCCACCAGGACAGTGCCCGGGGGGCCTTGCTCGCCGTGCCCCCGCCCAGCCCACACCCTGCCTGTGGTGCAGTCCCCTTGCCACCACACCTCACCCCTGAGCTTGGTGCCTTGAGGTCCGACTTCTGCGGGATCATATCTGTGGCATCACGGAACACTCCGGAGCATGGGGGACGCAGGGCCACCAGGGCCGGTGTCCACATCCCCGCCCAGGGCTCAGCTGGGGCTGCTGTCCTGCCTGTTCTGCTGCTAAGGGACACGGGAGAGAAGGAAGGTGGCTCCTGTTCCGGTCCCTTGGGGTGAGAGGACAGGAATGGTGGTGGAACAGCTCATCTAACAACAATGATAAAACAAACAGGTATGATTTTGAAACTGCATGAGGAGCCATGGTAGATGGGGAGAGTTCTGGGCTCTCCTCCTCTGGCTTCATCTATGTTCAGGACCGTCCATGAGCAGAAGCCGGAACGTGGCAGGAACTGAAGTTAGTAGTTGAGCCAGTCACGGAGGAGCCTCCTGCCCAGCCCCTGGCGCGGTGGCCAGGCCTCACGCTCCTCACTGATCTCCCGCCACGGCCTGTCTATCGACTGCGTTTTCTCGGGGTCTGCTGCCGGCCCTTCCCGGCGTGTCTCAGGAGGCTCTTGGTTGAGGACTCTTCAGATCGTCTCCAGTGTCACTCCACCCACCGCCTGGACCCAGCAGGAGGGCTCTTCCTGGAAGGCAGGAGCTGGTGGCTCTGACTCCACCTGGCCATCTGGGGCCGCGGGCACCTGGTGGCCCAGCAGCCACACATCCCCTGCTCCCGGCTCCCTGGTAGGGACCTGGGCCCCCTGGGACCTCGAGTGCCGTGAGGGAAGACCGGGTCCCTCTCGTCGGCAGGGGGTGGGCAGCACAGGAGGAGCTCAGCTGGGCAGCAGTGGCAGCCACCTCGTGGGGACTGTCACCCAGCCCTGCAGAGTGCAGGTTCCAGGAATTGGCAGCTGGCTATAAACTGGTAAATAAGTAAATAAGGCAAGCCACCGAGCTAAAATGCAGGACGTCCTCCAGCTCCAATGGCCACTGGGTGCTGAAGCCATCAGCCTGCCCACGGAAGAAATGAGCATGAATAAGAGAACACGGATTTGGAAAAACCACCATTTTGATGAATGTGCGGGAGGCCTGGCTGTGAGGCCTCGGATGGATCATATTTTGGGGTAGCCTCAGGTTGCGATTAATCGTCCTCCTCCGTTCCCAGCCTCTATTAAGGGAAATGGGAAACCTCGGTGGAGCTGGGGTTATCTTTCAGGAGGCAGACACAGCTAATTATCAATCCCGCTGGCAGCTGCTCCTGCTGGGTGCAGGACAGGGTGGGCGTGGCCAGCGGGAGCAGGTGCCTCTGCCCGCTGCACCTGTGTCCCCAGGCTGCTCCTGCGGCCTCTTCCCTGGTGGGTGCTGGGGCTGGTTCCCCGATGGGCTCCGGCTTCACATGGAGCACCTCCTCGGCACGGCCTCCCATCCTCCACCCCGAGAGCCGCCGGTCAGCGAGGACAGACAGACAGCTCCAGAGCAGGGTCCTGGCCCCAGCCCTCCCTCAGGGTCCCGCCAAGGCCTAAAGGGTGTCCAGACTCCCTTGTGGCCAGCCTATTCTCCCTGTGGGTGCAGTTGCTCTCGGGATGGGCTCCTGCCACAGGAGCTGGGCTGCAGGGGTAGTGTGTCCTCTGCTCCCGACCCCTGACCCAGGAGACTCCCCTGGCCATCCTGGGTGGCCACCCTCAGCTGAGACCAGCACATGACTGTGAAGGACAGCAGGGAGCACTGGGTGAGGGGAGCAGGCTCTGTCACTGCAAGGTCTTGGGGAGGCCAGGCCACGTGTGTGGGGGCAGCTGGCCTGTCCCAGCAACACTGCACAGAGTACTGCAGGGAGGGCCAGGGGAGCAGGGCAGTCCTGGGAGTCCAGTCTGATCCTGAAACCTCCCCAGGAGAGAAACCAAGATGTTTGCATAGGGACGGAGAGAGGAGAGAGGACATGAGTCTCCACGGAGACTCGGGGCATCCCGGAGAAGGCTCCGGAGCACTCAGGTGTTTCAACGTCTACGATCGTCTTAGATTCCTGCTCCAAAGTCACGTCTGTGAGAGAGGAGCTGGAGGGGCTCCTGCCTGACAGCGGGTGACACAAACCAGGGCACAGGGAGGGCACAGGGAGGGTGGAGGGAGGGCAGGCGTCCTGAGCACAGTCCAGTCGGGACGTACTGACTCAGGACGCTCTGCCTGGTGGACCAGGGGCGCAGCTGCCTGGCTTTGTGGACATGGGGAAGATCCAGCTCACACACGCTCCTGGCCTCAGTGTGGACCCCAAAGCCAGTGGAAGAGGGAATGTGGGAGAGAGGTGTGTGCGCGACCCCTGGTTGGGGAGCACTCCTCACCCACATCGGCACCCGGGAAGCCATAAAGGGTACAGAGGAGCGTGTCCCCAGAGGGCCAGACCCCTGCGGGGAGGAGAGAGGCAGCAGAGGGCGGCCCTGCAGGAAGCCCCCGCAGGCCTGACCACTGTGCTGTGCCCAGAGCTGCTGCAGGGGGACTTTTCTGAAGACAAATGGCTTAAAAGAACATCAGGCCACGTGTGGACACGCCCTGGGCAGACAATTCCCAATGGCCAGGAGTCCAGGGAAACTGCACCAGCAGCCACAAGAGGCAGGTTCTTTGATCAGGAGCTCTCCTCCCCGGGGCAGGAAGGAGGAGGGGCACTTCCTGGAGGCTTCGTGAAGGGGAAGGGTGTTCACATCACTGCTGGTGTGAATGGGAAGGGGGCCAGGCGGCACCTGGGCTCTGCCAGCTCTGCTCAGCACTCATGGGGAAGCACCTCCCTGGTCCCCAGCATGGCCCCCATGCCCTTGGCCCAGACCCCTGTGAGGTCTGCACAGCTTCCAGTCCCCACCTTGCAGGAGCTGGATCCAGGGCCCAGTGGTCAGGCCAGCTCAACATCCCGGGCTGCAGGAGGCCGAGAGGAGGGGACCCACCTACCTCTGCCCAGGCTGGGATCCAGGCACCTCCCAGGGCCTTGATGCTGGGCAGATGTGA